>NW_015505506.1:646493-665753 GCF_001515645.1 Sinocyclocheilus grahami
TGACCTCTGTCATTGCCAACAAAGTGTATATAACAAAGTATTGAGATGAAATTTTGTTATTGACCAAATACTTATTTTCCACCTTAATTTGCAAATAAATTCTTTAAAAATCCTACAATGTGATTTTCTGGATTTTTTTTTCTCATTTTGTCTCTCATAGTTGAGGTATACCTATGATGAAAATTACAGGCCTCTCTCATCTTTTTAAGTGGGAGAACTTGCACAATTGGTGGCTGACTAAATACTTTTTTTCCCCACTGTATGTATATGTGTATGTGTTTATATATATATATACACATACACATACACATACACATACTTATTTATTTATTTGTTTGTTTGTTTGAGCCCGACCAATATGGGTTTTTTGGGGCCGATACCGATATTAGGGAGTAAAAAATGTGCCTATATCGGCCCATATTCGTTGTGTATATTATAGTACAGTACCAGTCAAAAGTTTGGACACTTTCCCATTCGTGTGTCCAAACATTTGACTGGTACTACATATAGAATACAGTATATACATAAACAGAATATATATACATAAACACATTTTTTGCAATGACCACTCAAATGTGGTGATGAAACACTTATAATGATGTGACGGAGATACGTAATGGAGGCAGGGCATTTAACAAATTAACAAACTTCATTATCCAAAATGAGTCTGACATCAGTGCACGGAACAGTAAAGTTTAAGTTTTTTCAACTTTAATTAAATTCCATTCAACTTTGAATGTTCCGAAGTGAAAAACTTCAACTGAATATTCACGGATTTGCGCTACTGTCTTCACACACAGACGAAACTTACTAGAGAAGTGTGACATAATATACCTCTGTAAATAAATACAAAATAAAGGAGCCCTCTCAAACGCCACCCTCTGTGCGGCGGTAGCCCCCCGGGATCGCTTGATCGGTCGGTGCCGGACCACGTATTTAACCACCTGTAACTCCCGAATCCCGGGGGCTATCGACGTGGCGGTGGTCTCATTCGAAAGCGGGCCTCTAGACGTACAATCGATTTGTGTTCGAGAGGGTTCCTCAAGCTGAAGGGATCCCTGAATTTGGTGCGGATTTGCCACGCCGTTACGGAGATATGGCTGTTCAAAGTTTCAATGGTTTTCCATAGACTTAAGCTTTAAGAGTTTCATCCAGGTCGCCAGTAGCAAACAATGGAGCGCGCTCTGCTGGACAAACTAAGTAAATACACCATTTCAAGCATTTTATCTGCGTTATATGTTCTGTAAAAAAAAAATTCTTATCTGCGGCATATTTGCCGATACCGATATATCGGCGACAGGCTCCTATCGGCCGATAACATCGGCAAAACAATATACCGGTCGGGCTCTTATTTATATATATTATATATATATGATATACAGCCTGGTTCACATTGCAGCTAATTGTTATAAAGTTACAACTTGCCAGTTCGAGAAAGCTGAGCTTTTTTGTGTGCAGTATGCATCAGACAGTTTCTAAGTGCAGTAATGGTTTGTTTTGTAGGGGTCTGTAAATGAGGAGGTGAACTCAACCATACGACGCTTCTTCTGCTACAACAACACATATAATGACATGGCAACCCTGTTCTTCAACCCTCAAGAGGTTGCAATCCACCAGCTCTTCCACCAGAATGGTGAGAAAATTACATGCAGCGATACTGTGTTTGTGATCAGTTTTTGTTCAGGTTCTTCATAGGCATTTCAGAATATTTAGCTTCAAGCCTTAAACTTTACCCCCCCCCAAAAAAAAATGAAAATGATGTAATTTACTCCACCTCGACCTGTATTAGAGCCTCTTGATTGTTCCAAAAGTCATAATCACGTTATTTATTGCGGTCAATATTGAGATCACAGTTAATCAGTGAGTTTGGAAACATCATGCATTTATTAAATTGTTTAACATTGGATTTTCTTTGAACCTCAAATATACACTGCCGGTCAAAAGTTTGGGATCAGTGAGGTTTTGAAGGTTTTTTTTTTTTTTATTTAAAATTTTTTTAAAGAAGTCCCTTATGCTCATTTATCAAGGCTGCATTTATTTGATCAAAAATACAGAAAAAAAAACATAATATTGGAATTTAAAATAACCGTTTTCTATTTTAATATATTGTAAAATGGAATTTATTCCTGGGATGCAATGCTTAATTTTCAGCATTTTTCTCCAGTCTTCAGTGTCACGCGATCCTTTAGAAATAATTTTTGATGAGCATAAGAGACTTCTTTAAAAAAACAAAACAAACAAAAAAAAAAACATTAAAAATCGTACTGATCCCAAACTTTTGAACGGCAGTGTAGTTCAACTGTAAAAATTGAGGAAAAAAAAAATTTATAACTATATATACATTAAATTAAATGAGATCAAAATGAATAAAAGCAACTGCACTGCACTACCACAACTTACTGAAAACTATTAAACGTTTATGAAGGGCTGAAATCACACTGCTTTAAAGGAAAAGGGTGTTCTGGATTTATAACACAAGACAAACCAAGAGCTTCATTACAAAATGGAATAATCGCTTTCTCTTATTTTCATAATCCTGAAAATAAAGTTTGATTAAACCGCATGCCCGAACCTCTGTGATGTTTTGCTCTGTAGAAATCGAGTTGAAGTTTCTGAGAAGTGCATAACATTATTTTCTAACCCTTTTCTGTCTCTCTCTCTCTCCCTCGTTTGTCTGGTTTTGTTGACAGCTACCTTCAGTCCCGTCACGCTCTTGCTGTTCTTTGTGCTATATTTTTTTCTGAGCTGTTGGACATATGGTGTGTCTGTCCCCAGTGGACTGTTTGTCCCGTCTCTTCTCTGTGGAGCTTCACTTGGGCGCCTAGTGGCCAATGTCCTCAAAATGTAAGATTTATTCCTGTTTACTATCTCTCCGAACTACCAAGGGCACCTGTTCGAACAGGACACATACGTTTATCATATCTTAAGCATCATAATTTCTCAGCCCACACTTATAATGCTGTTTTTTAATATGTGTAATTGCAGCAACTTTCACATGCAAGTATATGCGGGGACCTTTGCCTTGATTGGAGCAGCTGCTTTTCTAGGAGGTGTGGTCAGAATGACCATCAGCCTGACAGTCATATTAATTGAATCGACCAATGAGATCACATACGGACTTCCCATTATGATAACACTGATGGTAGGAATACAAAAATCACTAAATGATGTTATATGTGACCCTGGACCACAAAACTAGTCATAAGGGTACATTTTTTTGAAATTGAGATGTATACACCACATAAAAGCTGAATAAATAAGCTTTCCATTGATGTATGGTTTGTTAGGATAGGACAATATTTGGTCGAGATACAACTATTTGAAAATCTGGAATCTGAGGGTGCAAAAAAATCTAAATATTGAGAAAATATCCTTTAAAGTTGTCCAAAGCAATGCATATTACTAATCAAAAATTAAGTTTTGATATATTTACGGTAGGACATTTACAAAATCTTCACGGAACATGATCTTTACTTTAATATCCTAATGATTTTTGGCATAAAAGAAAAATCAATAATTTTGACCCATACAATGTATTTTTGGCTATTGCTACAAATATACACCAGCTAATTAAGACCGCTTTTGTGCTCCAGGGTCACACATTGCAAAATTAGAATTTAATGAGTTAAAAAGTACAACTTACTTGAAACATGCACTTCTAACTGGCATTGTGTGTCTGTAAGGTGGCCAAGTGGACAGGCGATTTCTTTAATAAGGGAATATATGATATTCATATTCACCTGAAGGGAGTCCCGCTGCTGGAGTGGGAAACAGAGGTCGAGATGGATAAGTGAGACCAATTTATTACACTTGCCACAGTTTGTAGCCCAGAAGTGTTTAAATATTAAGCTACACTTAATTTCAGGTCTCTGTTTCATAGCATTATTTGTCATCTAAGAAAAGTATGATGTTTTGATTTCTAATGCAATGATATTCATTCATTAAGTGCCCAAATATGTTTTTTTTGTCTTTATTTCTTCTCAACCAGATGGTTATATACACAGTTTGTGTCTGCTGTGACTTATTTGTCTTGCTTTTTATTTATTTATGCTATTTTTCTCTTGATCTCTCTGTTAGATTAACGGCCAGTGACATCATGGAGCCCAACCTGACGTATGTGTATCCTCACACCCGTATCCAGTCTCTGGTCAGCATCCTGAGGACCACCGTCTATCACGCTTTCCCCGTCGTCACCGAGAACAGAGACAATGAGAAGGAGTTCATGAAGGGCAATATCCTCATAAGCAACAATATCAGATTTAAGGTACAGCATTACACCAGTATTGAACTACAGCGTTTTGACCACAAGATGGTGCAAACAGACTGTTTTTTTTTATTTATTTATTTATTTTACACCTCGCTCAGTAGCACAGAAATTATTTTTATCAGCTTTGATACTCCGGACATGTATCACTTCTGAGTGATCAAACTTGTGATTATTATTATTTTTTTTGAGTGGTGGATGATAAAATGTTCTACATTTAAATAAGGAACTGAGCCATGATTCGAGATCAGATTATCAAGGAGAATTGGAAGGTGGCACTTCTTACTTGAACTAATGCAGTTTTTCTCATTCGCTTTAGTTTTGTTCTTGAAACCGCTCGTACAAACAGCACCACACAATGGTGCTGCAAAAGGCTTACAAACTGCAAAAAGCCTATAACTTGCTCAAAATTTCTATCAATAAACATCAATGCCATCACAAAAAGTTCTCTTGTCATTGTTCACAAATAAGATCAAAATGCTTAGCCAATGTTGTCAATATAACCGTATCCTCTGTCAGCATTTCTTGATGTAAACGATGGCTACGGTTTTGATGACAATTGAAAATGCACAAAATCACCATTTGAGCATTGATGGAATAAAAATTAATTATTATAAAAAATTATTCATATGTAATAACTTTGGGTAAAACAATATTTAATCCACTCTCCACTTTCAAAATCGTACAAAATCCAAGTCCTACAATATTTTAATTTAAATATTTGGTTTTACTTGGAAATATTTCACATTATTGAGGTGAAATGCATTATGAATGTGGTTACATGTTGCAAGGCTCGAAATTGCGACCATTTTGGTCGCATATGCTCACAAAATTTAATCTCAAAATATATTTGGGAGCATTTGTGCGAGTGCATAGAATTGTTGCCGTGCGACGTGTTTTCATTTCTCTAAAAACGTTCAGAGTATGTGCCTTCTGAGTATTGATATGGTGGCCGTTCTTTGAAACATTAGGCTACATAACCAATAAAACTTCATCTTTACATTCTTAAAGGTGGGGTAAGTGATTTTTCAAAAACACTTTAGAAAACTGATTGGGGCTGACTAGCAAAACAAACTTGTAGCCAATCAGCAGTAAGGGGCGTGTCTACTCATGATGTGGAGGAGAGAGCGTTCAGTGCACAGGACGGACATTAGCAGCGGAGCGACAGAAAGATAGAGATGGCGGATAAAAAACAAAAGAGGAAAACGTCTGCGGAACAAAAGAAGGCTTGAGGCAAGAAGTAGGACCCGTGTAAATATCGGATCCGCTTTCCAGCGCTAGAGAGAACTCATGGAGCGGAAGGCCTGCAATCGGACGCAGAGATTGCTTTGTTTCTTCTGGATAGGTGAGTAACACCGTGTCTGCGCTGCAACCGCAAAAGTCTGTCTAGTGCACTGGACATGACAAAGCGACCGTTGAAAATCATTTGAAATTTCATGAATAGAACGCAGCAGCAGTTTTCTGTCTGGGATTTGTTGTGTCGTGCCGTGCCGCATCCAGTGTAGACTATAGATATGTGTATATATATCTATGGTGTAGACAGCATCACTGATTAGGATGAGTTCCGTAGTATTTTGTTGCACCGCTCCACTTGCGTCCGGTATAACATTGGTTTTGCTTTGTTTCGCAGAACTAATCGTTGCCTGGGTTGCGTATGTATGTGTGGGGCGGAGCTATCAAAATTGGGGCGAAACCCTTTTTGGGTAGGGGCGTGTTTGTTTTGGTGATTTCAAATGTCAACATTGGCTACCAGAAATCACTTACCCCACCTTTAACTTTAATGCAGATTTTAGATTGGTTAATATTAGCTGTCAATCACCCAGTCACTGCTTTCCGCTGTCAGGTGACAGGCTAACTACCGCGGGGAATGTAAAGGGCTGAAGAAGAGAGAAAATAAAAAAAGAAACACTGACAGATTTCTTTTGTGAACCACCTAAAGTTACAAATAATGGTGCTGGTGATAGAGATCATGTGGTGAATGTTGATCCACTAGCCGAACAGAAGGCGTACAGTTTTCGGAGAGAGTGGTTGAAAGACTTCTAGTGGCTCCGCTATGAAAATGGTTCTATGCACTGCATTCACTGTAAAGCCTGTGGGACGGAGTTTGCAGGTAACAGCGTTCGCCTCCGAATCTACACATTTCATAATTGTTGTTTTACGATGTGTGGTTTTACATTATCAAGTATATTGCAAAATCCAAACAAAATGCCTACAGAGTGTGCACGCATACATGACATGAAGTCTATTAGGTTAGATTAGTGCGCGCGCGCATTTAGAGTGCGTTCTTTCACGGCATGATTCAGTCTATTAAAATGCATCACAAAATTCAAGATATGTGGCCTTTACATCATTGTATATAGACGTTCAGCTCCAACCCTGAAAAAAAACCTCACTTGTCTTTAGCCTTAGTAATCCTGAAGACCTTGATTAGCTTGTTCAAGTGTGTTTGATTTGGGTTAGAGCTAAACTCTGCAGGACAGCGGCACTCCAACGTTGCCTATCCCTAATATAGTTAATCAATATCACAAGAAGAGTGCCGTTTCCTCCAAAAATCAGCATGATTACAAATGTGATATTGATTTTATATAAAATTTTTTATTTAAATTTAAAAAAGTTAATATTAAGAGACTTACGTTTTAGACACTATATTGCCTGTTTTTGCTCTATTTCGCCAACAAAAATAATTCCAAGCACAGTCACACAGCGTTGTTTTGCGTCTCTGAGCAACATGAGGGCGTTTCGTTCCTGAATGAATCATTCGTTAAATGATTCGGTTCAATCGCAATGACTCACTTATTAACAGTGACTTGCTGCCACCTGCTGGCAGTTTTAATTTCACATTTAAAGTTTCAAATATTTCAAATATCAGTATTCAACGTTTTATGTTTACAATATTAAAATATTATTTATGCATGTGTAACTGCAGGCTAAATGCTTTCATGTCCTGCATTAATCAGTGTGTAAATGCATCTAAATGCCATTTCAGATGCCACTTCTGTGTTTCCTCTGCATTGCAAAGATGAATTTTGTTGATAACAGCCCAAATGTCTTATTATAATTGACTGATTAAGTATAAGAATTTGACTCAAATGATAATGCACACTGTTAGAAAAAATGTATTTAAGGTAAAAATTACCATAAAAGGTAAAAATCTATTTAAACTTATTGGAAAAAATTAGTTTCTGTCACTGCTGTGAACTGACCACCACACAGAATATGAAGAATATAAAAATTGTTTAGGAGTCAGCTGTCCACTGTAAGATATCAGCACAGTAACACTCAAATTATTATCGATAAAATATCGAGATATAATTTTGTCAATATCGCACACCCCTAACTGTTGATACAGTGTTTGTATTATTGTTTTAATTCATTAACATTAATAATTTTTTTGCATAATATATCAATTGATGTTTGTTTATAGTACATGAACTAATGTCCATTTAACTTTAAAATGTAAAATTTTATGTACTGTAAAATTTTACGAATTACTATTAATCTTCATATGTTCAATGTATTAATATGTGCAGAAATTAACTTTATGTAGTATTAATAAAGGCTGCAAAATGATTGTTCATTGTTAGTTCATGATACCTAATGCATTAATGTTAACAAATTGAACCTTATAGTATGTCTTTTTGTTCTCATGTCCAATAAACCCGGTTTCTCTCTGATGTTTTCTCTCCTTCAGAAAAGCAGCGTGTTGACGCGTGCGGGGGAGCAGAGGCGGAGGTGTCAGTCCATGAAATCATACCCGTCAAGTGAGCTGCGCAACGTGTGTGACGAGCAGACTGCTGTGGAGCCGGCAGAGGAAGGGCAGGACATCCTTCAGCAGATGCTGGAGAGGAGGTCAGGCGATGAACTTTGACCTTTTACCTCCAGAACTATCATCACCCTGTTACCGAGTCTAATATAACACAGTACTCTGCATGTAGTGTATATTGTCACAAATATTTACTCCATATTCTGTACTTATGTAGTGTTTATAGCTAGAAGTCCACTTATAATTTTATTCAAGGTTTCTTACACCAAAAACAGCATTTAGTGACACTTCGAATTTAACAGGTTTTTACTCCTTTATCTTTAAAGGGGATCTATTATGCCCCTTTTTACAAGATGTAAAATACCTCTCTGATGTTCCCAGTGTGTGTATGGGACGTTTTAGCTCAAAATACCCTACAGATAATTTTTTATAGCTTGGGGTTTTTAGGGTATGAAAAACGCACAGTTTTTTGTGTTTGTCCCTTTAAATGAAAACGAGCTGGTGCTCCCGCCTCCCCTTTCAGAAGAGGGTGGAGTTTCTAGAACTCGCGCACCGGCATCATGCCAGCAATAACAAAACACTCTCTCACGCACTGAAAATGTCCGAAACCGCTAGTAGTGGTGTTCAGCCATACATGTTCGAACCGGTGTCGTGCCGAATTCTGCACCCTGCCAGATTATTCATGAATTACACAGACGGGGAGCACGGCACTATAAAAATAACAACATAGCTGGTCTCATGGTGCCATCGCGTCCTAACACAAACTTTATAAGTCCCGAATATGATTATGAGCTAGACAAATTCAAGCGGTCGATTTCATATGCAATTTTTAACTACCACATTCCTATTCACGATCATTCTGGTAGCACGTGAAGGCAGCATCAGTGGTAGCTTTAGCAACATTAGCCTTACAGAGTGCCAAGAAGCTCTTTCAGAAAGGCAATTTGGAAAACAAACGCGTGATACTTACTACTTCTAGATGGCGTAACGTTAGCTGGATCACGAGCAGTTGGAGCAACTTTTGTGCAAAACCTGCTTTATACTGACCCTCATTCACAGCAGTCCGGTGTAAAATGATTTGCGCAGACGTAAACGAATTTCTGAAGAGTTGAGGGAGCATTTTCTTCGAAAACAAAATTAATCCACCTTGTCTTCAGGGGCTCAGATTTCGGGAGTAAATGGAGAGAGCTATGTGGATTAATACATCCAGCAACAGAACACCTAAAATGCTTGGGAGACATTCTCGTCAGTGCAGCAGTGGCGGACTGTGTACAACTCGCTCGCTATGTTAAAACAGCAGTCTGTCAACATTCGTGGGTGGGGCATGTGGCTAATGTGACGTCACATTAGCACCAATGATAAAAATAGGCCAGTGTGAGACACTGCTTATTATTTATGGGGGTTAAAAAAAAAAAAGGAGTGGGTGGATTTTTATCATTATAGGGTGGTTGTGTACACACACTGCCAACACACATTTGTCCAAACACCTTGCAAAAGTGAATTTTGCATAATGGGTCCCCTTTAAGACTCCTGTATATAATCCAGGGCAGACCAGTTAGCTGAATATTGTAAATATAGGAGATCATATAATTTTTGAACGGTTTCCTTTATACTGTTTATTTTTAATAAATTACGTTAGTGGACTGGGAAGGAGCTTTGAATTGTGACAGTATTGTGGGTGAGACTATGATGTTTTTTTTTTCTCCACACGAGTCCTTTAAATGCGTCTGCTGTCTGTTGTTGTGGTGGATGTTGGCAGACATGTGCCGTACCCAAACCTGTACCCGGACCAGTCTCCCAGTGAGGAGTGGACCATGGAGGAGAGGTTTCGGCCGCTCACCTTTCACGGGCTCATCCTGCGCTCCCATCTCGTCAACCTGCTGATCTGCGGCGTCTGCTACGCTGAAAACCAGTCGGTCAGTGTCAGTCAGAGCCGCCCTCCTGTGCCCTTTCTCCTTCCTCCCTTTTGTTTGTTCTCTTCCTGTCTCTTCTCCTTCTCTCTGCCTTTATTTTCCTCATCTTACTCTATCTGTCTTTTCAAAGGCGGTCAGATCTTCACTTATGGTTATGCCCTATACTTACGGTTACTTGAAAGTGAATATGACATTTATACTGATTCAATTTGCTTTATCAATAACTGTTTCTGGTTTTATGTTTTTTATATATTATTAAAATGTAATCTCCACCATTTTGCAAATGTAATCAAGACAGCATGGGCAGGGAAGAAAATTATTAGCTAATGATCTAACATTTTGTCCAATCAAATCCCCACCAAGTAAAATCAAGTCCTGTACACTTCATTATTTTATTTCTAGATAGTCTGTTTCACTCAGAAATATGTTAATATTTTCATCAAATATTATAATCTTTCATCAAAATGTAATAACTTAGCTTTTTTATTAATGTCACCATGCCCTCCTGTTTTCTTAACCACGGATCACAACCCAGTGATTTTTATTGAATGTGCACATGCAGTGTGCTTTAAATCTTAAAAGTAAAAAAATGTACTTGCAGAAAATATAATATTAATAAAATAAAAGGCCACTTAAGTGTACTTGGAGAGTGTGCATGCATGACATCACTTTTAAAAAGTGCACTTTGTTGTAAAGTAAAATGATATATATATCTTGATGTATTTTAAGTATTAATTTATAATTTTGTCATGCTTTAAAGAAGTACACTTGATGTGTGGACTAAATACTAAAGCGCATGTAATGTACTTGCTACTTGAATGTTAAATATTTAGCGTTATTTGATATTACATTTAATGAATTTTCATTTTGTGCTAAATTACAACTTCATCATTACAGATATATTTAAATAACATGAAAATTTTAGTAGAAATGACATTTAAAATATATTTTAGTTACCATAAATGCTGGTCCGTACATTCTGCCGTCATTTTAAGTCCTACTTAAAAGTGGTCAAAAAGCACTCAAAAGTGTTCATCTCATTGCATGTAATATAAATTTAAACTATAATATATTGTTGTTTAATTCCAAATAAAATGCAAGTAAGAGTCTTAAAATTTTACATTCAGTTTGCATGCAAGCATAGTCTTTTAAAGTATATGATTTCCATAAGTAAAAAGTGTAGTAGTTTTTCAGAAGGTAGTGGTAAGCAGACTATTTTGATACTTAATTTTGACCTGTTTGAACTGTTCAATGCACTATTAGATACAACCAAATAGATCGAGCAGCCTCTCTCCTCTGCCCTCTGTAGAGCGCCTCACAGCCACGGCTCTCACATTCAGAGATGACTGAGGATTACCCACGATTCCCTGACATCCACGATCTCGACCTGGCCCTTCTCAATCCACGCATGATTGTGGTAATGTCCTCTGACCCATCAGACTCTTCAGCAGCTCATAAACTAGTGCTCTATATGTCAGTTATCTATGATATGTGCTGTTAATTGGTGTTAATTGGAAGTGTCGAAGTGCTCTTGTTGTAAAGTGAGCCATGCAGTGATGACAGTTTGTTCAGCGGTCTCTCTCAGACATAATTAGCCTAATTTTTTTTTGTTTTTTTTTGTTTTTATTACAGGACGTGACTCCTTACATGAACCCCTGTCCATATACAGTCTCTCCAAATACACACGTCTCCCAAGTATTCAATCTGTTCAGGACCATGGGGCTTCGACACTTACCTGTAGTCAATGCTGTGGGAGAGGTACGTCTACCACACAAACATTTAAACGCATCGATGCAAACACCGTGACAAAGAAATATAGAAACAACTTACGGTCTTCAAATGGGTGTGTCTTTGTTCAGTTATACTTTTAAAAGAATAGTTGCCTAAAAATAACAATTCTGGCATCACTTTATTACTTTTGGAGTATACGATTAATCAAACCAATTGATGATTCAGAGGTTTTCAATTCGGGAACATTTTTTGCAATTTTGCAAAATGATTAAATTCAGTCTGATTCACAATGAAATTCAATGTATGTTCAATGAATGATTCGATTTTGTATTTCAAAGTGCATTCATAGGAGTATTAAAATGCTTCTAATGTGCTAGGTTATTATTTATTATTTATTAAGCAGTGCTTTCCTGAGTATATCAGCACTTGTGCGCGATCACAAATGTGTTATTAACTTTATATACAACTGTGCAGAGCAACAATGCGGTGTTTCATTTTTGAATGAATGTTTTTGAATGATTCAAGTGAGCCAGTGATTCATTGATCCATTCATAAAGGCAGACACATGCTTCGTTTCTAATTGAATCAGCCGTTTTGAATGAATCGTTTGACATAATGATTCGGTAAATCATTTATTAAAACAGGGACTTGCTGCCACCTACTGGCAGTTTGTCATTTATTCTTTTCATATTATTTCATTTATTCATACAAAAAAATATTGGTTAATTGACAAAAATCCCCCATTTCAGGCCCCAGAAGGAAAACAGCTTATAAATCATAGTTAATTTAAGAGAACTCATTTTTTATAGACAAATAGACAAATTTTGTAATCATTGTGTAAAGTTAGGTACAGGACCCCCCCCCCGCCATCTCCCATGAATTTTTTTTTTTTTTTTTTTACAATTCGACCACTGGTTATTATAATATTATTATATTATATTAGTACTATCAAACCTTTACAATTAATCCAGAACGTGGCAGCAAGATTAATTTTTAACGAGCCGAAAGAACGCACATCACACCTCTGTTCATCAATTTGCTCTGGCTACAAGTAGCTGCTCGCATTCAAGGCATTGATGTTTGCCTACAAAACCACCACTGGCTCTGCACCCCTTTACCTAAATTCATTACTTATGTTATGTGCCCTCTAGAAGCTTGCGTTCTGCAAGTGAACGACGCATTATTGTTCATCCCAAAGAGGCACAAAATCACTTTCACGGACTTTTACATTAACTGTTCCCTCCTGGTGGAATGACCTGCGCAACTCAATCCGAGCAGCTGAGTCCTTAGCCATCTTCAAGAAACGACTAAAAACACATCTCTTCCATCTTTATTTGACCCTCTAACTCTAGCACTCTCTATTATAATTCTATTCTTTATAAAAAACTTGCCCCTTTTAGACTTGCACTCTATTTATTTACTAACTGCTTGTTTTCTTAAAAAAAACTAAAAAAACTATCTTCTCTAATCTTTTTGAATTCTATCTATTTGTTTTCTTTTTATTTATTATACAATTAACAAAAGCAAAAGAAGGCCTTTAACACTAGCTTGCTCTATTCTTTTGTATTTACTATAGAATTAAAAAAAAAATCCTTTCTACGTGTATTGCGTTAAGCTAACAGACTTGTTATAGCACTTGCTCTTTTGTTGATTTTGATTGCTTCCATTGTCCTCATTTGTAAGTCGCTTTGGATAAAAGCGTCTGCTAAATGTCTAAATGTAAATGTATTATATTATATATAGTTTATCTTGATGTACTAAAATAAATGGAACTAAAACTGAAATAAAAATGCATAAAAACTATATAGACATGTATATAAAAAAACTGACAACAGCAAAATTACTAAACCTTCACTAAAATTAAAATATAAAAATAAAAAGCTTATTCAAAATATTACAAACTATAATAATATCTCAATGATACTAAAATAACCCTGCTCATGTGTCTTAGATAGGGGGAATTTTTTTTTTTTGTATTACACTTCATGTTGTTCCATAGCTTTCTTTGGTGTAGATCTCTCTTTCTCTTTCTCTCTCACTCTCACTCTCTCACTCTCACTCTCACTCTCTCTCACTCTCTCTCTCTCTCACTCTCTCTCTCACACACACACACTTTTTTAGAATGTTGCTGCTGCTTTTTTCTGACTCAATGAAAGCATTTGCTGAAAGCATTTAATTTTTCTCAATGTATTTTCTTGGATGAAGCTATATAGCTATATTTTCATAAAGTGGTGTTTTGTCATCTGTGTCTCTTACAGATCGTGGGAATAATCACCAGGCATAATCTTACCCATGAGTTTTTAGTTGCTAAACTCCGACAGCATTACATCACAATCTAAGACTCCGTTCACGATCGAGCACCCACCTTATTACCCAGTAATGGCTTCCTCGAGATGAGAAGAGCCGAATGCTCCGGGACCTGAGACTAGATCGCCTCTGAACCTGAACCCCGCTTCAGGTCGCACCCTAAAGCCATTCCTAGTATCTGCGTGGACAGCCAGAGGTCGGCACCTGACCCGACACAAACACACCTCATGCTAGCACTAATGCAGGTGAGGTCCTGTTCATCAACACTCGCTGCCTGTGCTTTATCGCCCTCACTGTAGCACTTTTAATTTAGTCTCTCTGAGTTCTGAATGTTTTCATTGTGCTCACCATTTCTGTGTATTCCTGAACGTTTGCTTTTGCACAAAGACTGATAGAAACCACTGACCAATCCCCGGTCAAAAGATTGAATGTCATGAAAACCGTCAAGAACATGTCTGGGTCGTGTTTCATCCTTAAATCAAGCAAAAATCATATTCCTTTCTTTTGAAGAAAATCATTTTTAGGACCTTTAAGATTTTTAGTACCATGTCATTATTTTGATGACTGTTAAGCACATTTCCCCCAAATTAACAATATATATTTTTATTACTGCACTGCCAAAATATTTAAATAGTATTGCCATATTTTGTATTTATATATTTTGGCATATTTTGTAATGCATATATTTAAAATGTTTTTAAAATCACTGTAGTAATTAGTGTAAAGAAAGTCACCGATATAAAAATAATTTGAATTATGTGTAATTAGACTTTTGCAATTAATGCAAAAAATGCATCCAAATGTTTTATTAAATTGGTTTTCGTTTACTTAACGCAAAATAGTTTTCTTTTTTTTTATGTTGGGGGTGAAATGTGACCTGTTTTCATGAGACCTTCCTGTCAATTAAGAAAAAGCAAACCATTGCAAATGCAGTATTAAAGAAATATTAATAGACTCTTTCTAGGACTCAACAATCAGATCTGTATGCATTTTCATCTCATTTAATCATGCTAGTATTTCAAGAATGCCTTTTTCTAGTGACACACTTTCTCTATTTCAAAATACAGTTATTCAATTCCAGTGTTTTGGCATTTATTCCAAGTGGAGAATGTTTTAATTGTAATTGTGGCATTAATAATATTTTTACGCTCCATTTTGCCCGTTCCGTTGAAATGCGCCGACATTCTTGATGTCGTTTTGTCAGGGAAGAAAGTTCTCAGGGTGTGTTTGTAATAATGAACCACCATAAAGTCACTGAACTACAGGGATTTGTGTAATATGTATGCTTGTTTTGTAACATAGTCATGATATTAGTATATCATATTTTGACTGCGTTTTGATTTCAAGGGACTTACAAGAGCAGACTAAATGGTATTAGAAATGATGGCACATTTGCGTACTACACATTCCTTAAAAATGTTTGTTTACTGTAATTTCCTTTTTTATTTGATTTATTTAAGATGAAGGATATTTTGTCATATATGCTGCAAATACTGTTTTAATTTATGCTTTAAAATGACATTTGTCTTTTGCAGTTTTTAATTGTGAAGAGGAACTGTCAGTTTTATTTGATGTGTCTTTTTAATGTGTGTTTTGTAACATACTGTTGAGTTTGCAGGTATGGAGAGCCAACTAAACACGATTCATCTCTTACAAGAGCTTCATAAAGCGATATGCAAATGCTATGTAAAAAATCATCTGCGATCTCTATACTCCATTGTGATGTCATGTACACAATCAGTATGGGTTTTCAGGTGATCGATTTAATGCAGTAGTCAAAATAAACTATACACCCTTGTAAGGCTTGAGTTCAGGTTTTGCTCCGAATTCATACAGCAGGCCTAACAGCATTCATAATACTTCAATATTCATTAAATTGCATCCTTCCACTAGAAGATGTACTTTCTGTACAGAACATGTCAAGCAGCGTTCATGACCAGATGCTGCTCATTATCATAAAATAAATGTTTGGTGAAGGGTGGACCTCACATAGCGTAACTGTAACAACCTTACATGCTTGTGCAATTTAAAGAAAAAGGTAGAACATTTAAAAAAAAAAACATGCTCACATTTCAACTTTATTAACTGTAACTTATCCATCAAATGGCAGCAAAGTGAACAGGATGGGGAGAAAGAGCTCAAATTAGTCACTGCTCAGTGAGGGATTGACAGTCTGTTTGGTGTTCACACTGGCAGCAGTTTGAAGCAACAAGATAGCATTCATTTTCAATGGAAGTTGGCAATTTCCAGTGACGGGACCATTGGTGATGCAACGATTTGATTAGAACACAGCTTCGTTTTATGCAAATGAGCATCAACACAATGTGACAACCAATGGGAGTGCCGACAGTGATCTGCTATCTGATACAGGTCAATAGAAACCAACAGCACAGGCTATGGGCCGTTCAAAAAAATTTTTTAATTGAATAATTGTTATTGATGATTCAACTCATATCTATTTATAACATAAAATGTATAAATATAAATGTTTAAACACATGTATATTTATTTTATTATTTATTGCTACAATAGCATACATATACACTACCATTTAAAAGTTTGTGGAGTGGGAAAGATATTTGAATGTTTTTGAAAGTCTTTAATGCACATCAAGGCTGCATTTATTCAATCAGAAATGAAGTGGGAAAAATACAACAACGTTGTAAAATATAATTACAATTAAAAGTGTTTATATTACGTCATCCAAAAAAAGAAAAAGGATTCACAAATTTAAATCAAACAATATATCCAAAAATCAACAAAACACTAAAGCATCTATATATATATATATATATATACATACACACACACATCAAACCCAATCACCAATATCAATAACAGTGTATATTTACATCAAACAAGTACTTGATTTATTAATTTTTTTTTACACCCTGATGAAGGCTTGTTAGCCACATCGTGTTGGTGTGTGTTGATACGTTTTTAGCATTATAGCCACGAGAAAATAAAGGCTTTTTACTTTTTTACTCCTCGTTAAGCACCTTGGTTTTGCATGATTTTTAAGTGTTTTTGTTTGTTTGTTATTTTGTGGCCGTCACAACACCGACGGCCACCGGGACAAGACCACAGGAACCAGTTGAGTCCTCTGCACAATCTGACTTTGCTGCAGCCTGAAATTTAACTGCTGATTTTGTCTGGCCAGAGGAGAGCTGGCCCCCCGACTGAGCCTGGTTTCTCCCAAGGTTTTTTCTCCATTCTGTCACCGATGGAGTTTTGGTTCCTTGCCGCTGTTGCACAGACACTATTTAAACTGAACTGAGCTGGATGATGACCACTGAATTCAATGATGAACTGCCTTTAACTGAACATTGAGTGTTTACTATTGTCCTTTTGCATTATTTATATATATTTTTTTTTTAATTATTATTTTTGTCACTTATTCCTGTGATGCAAAATTTGAATTTTTCAGCATTACTACAGTCTTCAATGTCACATGATACCAGAAATAATTTGACTCTTTTATTTAATCACTAATCCAACACTGTCACTTTCTGGGTGATACTGTCATCAAGGAACTGACTTCAGTTCAGTACAGTAAAATGTACTGTTTAATACAGTAAAAGAGAAATTAGGGCAAAGGACCAACTTAACATCATCTCAAAGCAAAGTAGTGAAGTGATTTAAAATTGAGTTCATTGTGATACAGCAAGAAATCATAAGATTTACAAGTCACACCATAGTTTGGAGACCAGTTCTCACTATTAGCTAACTATCAACTACTTTTGCCTCAATAGTTAGTAAGGTAGTTGTTTAGTTTAGGTAAGGTGTAGAATTGTACAATATGGCCATACAGAATAAAGGCATGAATATGGGCTTTATAAGTACTAGTAAACAATCAACAAGCTAGTAATATGCATGCTATTTAATAGTGAGAATTGGTCCCTAAACTAAAGTGTTATGGATTTACATGTTTTACAGCCGTGTACAGTGGGAATGAGTCATCATACACCTGCTGTTCAGTCGGTCATATTCACAGCAGAGCTCCGAGTCTGATTCATGAAGCTCTTCACGGCCGAGTGCGTGGAGTTAAACTCACTCTGACACATGCATACAGATCTCCTAATGTAGGCTGATGTGTCGGACATGGACTATTTCAGCACAGATCTGATATCCACCGAGAAAACAAGGCTCATGAAATGTTAAGAGCTAATCGTGGCATTCCTCAATGGAAAATTAGGATGCTGTCTTTTTTCTTCTTCTTTTCATTCCAGTTGATCTGTGGTTTTGTACTAAGGAATCCGGATGCACATCATAGTGAATGAGAAAGACCACATTCATGGACCAGTGTACAGCTTTACATTACAGGTCTCCCGTCAGATTTATTGACTGACACAGGCCTTTCGTGACAAGACTCTTGATAAGAAGTTCTGTCATGTAATACTAGTTCATAAGTGCAGATTTCACTAGATTTGTCTTATTAATTTTGAATTTAGAATCTAGATAAAGAAGCTGCTCAAATATATTCACATTTTTTTATATACATATATATATATATATATATATATATATATATATATATATATATATATATATATATATTGCTACTTTAAACATTTCATTGTATACATTTTATTTTACCATTGTACCAGGCTAAAACCTTCAGTCTTAAACTATTAAATGTATCATATGTTTAAACCATGATGAGCTTAAAAATATATCCTTTTCAATATTATATGAAAAAATACATACAAAAATAATAGGATTTTTATATAATGTATAATATTAATTCTATCCTTGCAATATCATGTTAGTAAAAAAATATATTAATTTAACATTTTCAGTTTTGCCATAATTTCCTTCACAATGAACAATATTGCCACAATCATTTTCATTTTCACAATTAAAAAATGAAATGTGATTTGTGAAGAAGAGAGAGTAAAATCATCACTTAAGTGACTTGAGTAAGTACCACTTGACAGCAGAATCATTTTTGTGTGGCGTTTTCAATTAAGCTGCAGTTTTGTCAAATTGAAAAGAGTGAAACTAATAAAAGTAGTAAATATGATATTAAATATGTGGGATACATTAAAATTCTAGCTGTGAATTTTTGTTCCATGTATTTTAAAATGGTCATTTCCATCACTGTCAATAACATATTTGAAGAAGAAAAGAAGATTATAATATAATATGATATGATATAATAATATAACATGACATGATATAATATAATATAACATGACATGATATAATATAATATAACATGATATAATAATATAATATAACATGACATGATATAATAATATAACATAACATATGATATAATA
>NW_015505506.1:666018-689084 GCF_001515645.1 Sinocyclocheilus grahami
TATAATATAACATGACATGATATAATAATATAACATGACATGACATTATAATATAATATAACAACATGCTATAATAATATAATATAACATGACATGATATAATATAAGATAACATTATATAATAATATAACATAACATGATATAATAATATAACATAACATGATATAATAATATAATATAACATGACATGATATAATAATATAATATAACATGATATAATAATGTAATATAACATGACATGATATAATAATATAACATAACATGATATAATTAATATAATATAACATGATATAATAATATAATATGACATGCTATAATAATATAACATAACATGATATAATTAATATAACATAACATGATTTAATAATATAACATGACATGATATAATAATATAATATAACATGATATAATAATATAATATAACATGACATAATATAATATGACATGATATAATAATATAATATAACATGACATGATATAATGATATAACATGGCATGATATAATAATATAACATGACATGATATAATAATATAATATAACATGGCATGATATAATAATATAACATACCATGATATAATAATATAACATACCATGATATAATAATATAACATACCATGATATAATAATATAACATACCATGATATAATAATATAACATACCATGATATAATAATATAACATACCATGATATAATAATATAACATACCATGATATAATAATATAACATACCATGATATAATAATATAACATACCATGATATAATAATATAACATACCATGATATAATAATATAACATACCATGATATAATAATATAACATACCATGATATAATAATATAACATACCATGATATAATAATATAACATACCATGATATAATAATATAACATACCATGATATAATAATATAACATACCATGATATAATAATATAACATACCATGATATAATAATATAACATACCATGATATAATAATATAACATACCATGATATAATAATATAACATACCATGATATAATAATATAACATACCATGATATAATAATATAACATACCATGATATAATAATATAACATACCATGATATAATAATATAACATACCATGATATAATAATATAACATACCATGATATAATAATATAACATACCATGATATAATAATATAACATACCATGATATAATAATATAACATACCATGATATAATAATATAACATACCATGATATAATAATATAACATACCATGATATAATAATATAACATACCATGATATAATAATATAACATACCATGATATAATAATATAACATACCATGATATAATAATATAACATACCATGATATAATAATATAACATACCATGATATAATAATATAACATACCATGATATAATAATATAACATACCATGATATAATAATATAACATACCATGATATAATAATATAACATACCATGATATAATAATATAACATACCATGATATAATAATATAACATACCATGATATAATAATATAACATACCATGATATAATAATATAACATACCATGATATAATAATATAACATACCATGATATAATAATATAACATACCATGATATAATAATATAACATACCATGATATAATAATATAACATACCATGATATAATAATATAACATACCATGATATAATAATATAACATACCATGATATAATAATATAACATACCATGATATAATAATATAACATACCATGATATAATAATATAACATACCATGATATAATAATATAACATACCATGATATAATAATATAACATACCATGATATAATAATATAACATACCATGATATAATAATATAACATACCATGATATAATAATATAACATACCATGATATAATAATATAACATACCATGATATAATAATATAACATACCATGATATAATAATATAACATACCATGATATAATAATATAACATACCATGATATAATAATATAACATACCATGATATAATAATATAACATACCATGATATAATAATATAACATACCATGATATAATAATATAACATACCATGATATAATAATATAACATACCATGATATAATAATATAACATACCATGATATAATAATATAACATACCATGATATAATAATATAACATACCATGATATAATAATATAACATACCATGATATAATAATATAACATACCATGATATAATAATATAACATACCATGATATAATAATATAACATACCATGATATAATAATATAACATACCATGATATAATAATATAACATACCATGATATAATAATATAACATACCATGATATAATAATATAACATACCATGATATAATAATATAACATACCATGATATAATAATATAACATACCATGATATAATAATATAACATACCATGATATAATAATATAACATACCATGATATAATAATATAACATACCATGATATAATAATATAACATACCATGATATAATAATATAACATACCATGATATAATAATATAACATACCATGATATAATAATATAACATACCATGATATAATAATATAACATACCATGATATAATAATATAACATACCATGATATAATAATATAACATACCATGATATAATAATATAACATACCATGATATAATAATATAACATACCATGATATAATAATATAACATACCATGATATAATAATATAACATACCATGATATAATAATATAACATACCATGATATAATAATATAACATACCATGATATAATAATATAACATACCATGATATAATAATATAACATACCATGATATAATAATATAACATACCATGATATAATAATATAACATACCATGATATAATAATATAACATACCATGATATAATAATATAACATACCATGATATAATAATATAACATACCATGATATAATAATATAACATACCATGATATAATAATATAACATACCATGATATAATAATATAACATACCATGATATAATAATATAACATACCATGATATAATAATATAACATACCATGATATAATAATATAACATACCATGATATAATAATATAACATACCATGATATAATAATATAACATACCATGATATAATAATATAACATACCATGATATAATAATATAACATACCATGATATAATAATATAACATACCATGATATAATAATATAACATACCATGATATAATAATATAACATACCATGATATAATAATATAACATACCATGATATAATAATATAACATACCATGATATAATAATATAACATACCATGATATAATAATATAACATACCATGATATAATAATATAACATACCATGATATAATAATATAACATACCATGATATAATAATATAACATACCATGATATAATAATATAACATACCATGATATAATAATATAACATACCATGATATAATAATATAACATACCATGATATAATAATATAACATACCATGATATAATAATATAACATACCATGATATAATAATATAACATACCATGATATAATAATATAACATACCATGATATAATAATATAACATACCATGATATAATAATATAACATACCATGATATAATAATATAACATACCATGATATAATAATATAACATACCATGATATAATAATATAACATACCATGATATAATAATATAACATACCATGATATAATAATATAACATACCATGATATAATAATATAACATACCATGATATAATAATATAACATACCATGATATAATAATATAACATACCATGATATAATAATATAACATACCATGATATAATAATATAACATACCATGATATAATAATATAACATACCATGATATAATAATATAACATACCATGATATAATAATATAACATACCATGATATAATAATATAACATACCATGATATAATAATATAACATACCATGATATAATAATATAACATACCATGATATAATAATATAACATACCATGATATAATAATATAACATACCATGATATAATAATATAACATACCATGATATAATAATATAACATACCATGATATAATAATATAACATACCATGATATAATAATATAACATACCATGATATAATAATATAACATACCATGATATAATAATATAACATACCATGATATAATAATATAACATACCATGATATAATAATATAACATACCATGATATAATAATATAACATACCATGATATAATAATATAACATAACATGATATAATAATATAATATAACATGACATGCTATAATAATATAACATACCATGATATAATAATATAACATACCATGATATAATAATATAACATGGCATGATATAATAATATAACATGGCATGATATAATAATATAACATAACATGATATAATAATATAATATAACATGACATGATATAATAATATAACATGACATGATATAATAATATAACATGACATGATATAATAATATAACATGACATGATATAATAATATAACATGACATGATATAATAATATAACATGACATGATATAATAATATAACATGACATGATATAATAATATAACATGACATGATATAATAATATAACATGACATGATATAATAATATAACATGACATGATATAATAATATAACATGACATGATATAATAATATAACATGACATGATATAATAATATAACATGACATGATATAATAATATAACATGACATGATATAATAATATAACATGACATGATATAATAATATAACATGACATGATATAATAATATAACATGACATGATATAATAATATAACATGACATGATATAATAATATAACATGACATGATATAATAATATAACATGACATGATATAATAATATAACATGACATGATATAATAATATAACATGACATGATATAATAATATAACATGACATGATATAATAATATAACATGACATGATATAATAATATAACATGACATGATATAATAATATAACATGACATGATATAATAATATAACATGACATGATATAATAATATAACATGACATGATATAATAATATAACATGTCATGATATATGATATGATATAATATAACATGAAATGATATAATAATATAATATAACATGACATAATATAATATGACATGATATAATTAATATAGCATGACATGATATATGAAATAATATAATATAATATGACATAACATAATAATATAATGTAATATAATATGACATAATAATATAATATAATTTCAGACAGAATTTTCCCATGATGCACGCAGTGTCTGCTGGGTGTGGTTAAGAGACCTTTTTTATTATTATTATTATTATTTTAAGTCAACAGAACCAAAATTGTCCATATTGACTACAGTATATGGTGATGTTCACTCAAATTAAGTCACTTTTGACAGCCATCTCGATTGACCTGAACTGACCACGTGTACATACTCTGTTCCTTCTGTCAGTCGTTTCGGGATTCAGATCAATGGGGGGGGGGGGGGGGGATGCACCAGTAAGAGTGTAAGAAAGTCTAAGAACGTCGGTCTACCACCCGGAGGATGTTTTGTCTATGGTCATGCATCACATCTGCCACTTTATCTCTCAGTGCAGTGTGAATGAACCCTCAGACTCACCTCCAGCTCCTGCAGGCTGCTCGTCTGATTGGAGGAGATGTAGTTCCCGCTCATTCGCAGTCCCACTGGATTCACACTAGACGCAAGACATCAGTCTCTAACAGTCTGTTAGTGTGTGACACGGAGCGTAGATCTGAAGTTTCTAATGAGAGCAGCGGTCTGAGTGGAGGCATTATTCATGCAATCAGGAGCGAGCCTGCTGAGCTTGTGTAATAGGATTAAGGCTGGCATGGCTGGAGTGGTTTAAGGTTAGCGCAGGTGTTGGACTCATTATAGTGCAGTGCTGATGTGTCCTGTAATGAGTCTGATAATGGCCATTAGGAGAGATGGTGTGGGTGGTAAATGAATGGGAGAAAGGGGCTCGATGGTGAGCTTCTGGTGTTTCTGTGTTATTGAGTTTAGTTTTGAGGAACAACTCAGAATGATTTAAAAACCAGGATTTTGTCATCATTTTATTATCACTTTCTACAACAAAAAAAAACAAAAACAAAATCTGTTCACACTGTTCTTGAAACAACATTGTATTTCTAAGTACAGTTTCAGCTGTAGAAATGTGACAAGAAGAATAACAGAATAACTTTGATGAAGCCCAGCACAAACAAATAGCAATAGATGTTTTTCGGAGTCTCTTATTCTTCAGTAAAAGCAGAACTGCACACCAGACAGGAGTACTGCAATCTCATAAACCTCATAAATGAATGCAGAATAAGTAAAACATTATTAATGCACATAATTATCGTGAGTATCGCCATGTATCGCATCCTTATTAGCACTCAACTACTTGTACATAATAAATATATCAAACAAATATGAACCATCAGATCATATAAAGCACAACAGGCAAAATATGGAAGAATTTTGTAACAAAGTATCATTGGTTTAATTTCCACATGTTACATTCGTTTTCATATTTCAAGACTTGAACAAAAATGTCCACACAGTTTCAGTTTAGCATGCGTTTTGTAACAGGTTGTTTTCATCTTCCTGTATTCTACTCTACAAATTAGTTTTCTATGTCAACTATAATCACTATACATGCAGTTATGAGCTAGTACACTGATATTTATACTACAAAAGGCCCAATCGACTGTTATATGATACAATGAAGCAATTTTTCGGTTTATTTTTCACAGGTGTTATTTTTTCTTTCCCATTTATTTTAAATGACGCATTGCACTGAGTTCTGTTTTATTAGCAACACTTTACAATAAGGTTCCATTTGTTGGCATTAGTTGACTACATTAATTAAGATGATATTAATCTTAACGTAAATTTTTACAATATTAAAATAATTTACAACAAAAGTTGTATTTGTTAATATTATTTAATGGACCTGAGCTAACAGGAACTAACAACGAACAGTTGTATTTTTACTAACTAAATTTAACAAAGATTAATAAACACTGTAATAAATGCATTGCTTATTGTTAGTTAAGGTTAGTTCATGTATTAACTAATGAGACCTTATTGTAGAATTAACAGATAATGTCCTGACAGAAAATTAATAGTATTTTTTTCTGTTTTTTTTTATCACAGTTAACATGAGATATTTTAACTTTTACGTTCATTTGTCACACCACAGGATCATGTAAAATTACTTATTGAAGACATAGATTATTAAAAATGGGGGGGGGTAAAAGTTACAGGACCTTAGCTTTTGACTTAGATTTACTGAGATTTTTTCTTCTCTTCAATACACGTACATTTTAACCTAAAAAGTTCATGGACAACTGCCCACATGTAAAATCATTTATATATCATAAATATATATTGTAATCTTAACGTCACTTGTATTCACTCATTGTAGCTAACCTTTTTTAGAGTTGCACCCAAGGGTGCTGGAGGACCCTATGCGATCCAGCCTTCCCCCGAAACAGCCAGACAGGCTTTTGCTCCGGGTTGACATGAGGAGATCTATGAGGCGGTTTCTCTGCGTCTCGAATCCATCCGAGGGGTTGCTGTCCTCCGCCGGAGGTGCTTCCTCCTCTCTGTCTCCGTCCCAGGACGTGTTGCTGTCCTCATAATCCACGGCTCTCTCAGGAGCCTCTTCTGCGGCCAGGGCCTCCTCAAACTGCTGCAGCAAGCTCTGGAGAGCAGAACAGAGTAAATTCAGCCATTCTGTTGAAATGCTTTCTTTTATTGAACTCTATGCTTGTAGTATTCTTTGCATGCTCAAGATGATATTATTGTTTTTTTTCCCTGTTTGCATCACATTAAATCTCATTCAATGTAAGGCCTTGATGAAACTAACATGGTAACATCTAAAATAGCTTTTATTTAAGTCCAAAAATGTTATTTAAAGGGACAGTTCACCCAAAAATGGAAATTCTGTCATCATTTATTCGCCATCATGTTGTTCCAAATCTGTTCTACTTCTGTTGAACATAAAACGATATTTTGAAGAATATGGGGACCAGAAAAAAGTTTCATTAAAACATAAAAAATAAAATACTGTGGAAGTCAATGGGTACCATCAAGTGTTTGCTTTCACACTTTCTTCAAAATATCGTTTTATGTGTTCAGTAGAAGAAAGAAACTCATACAGGTTTGGAACAACTTGACGATGAGTTTGCATTTTTGGATGAACTATCCTATTAACGTCACTGAACCAAACTATATACAACTGGGTTAAATTTGTGAAGTTGGTAGAAATAGCTTTTGAATTTAACAATCGCTGACTACCATAGTTACTGAGTACCCAAATCCAAACTTTCTAATTTCACTGCAAGTTCTCTTGATTATTGATTTATTTTTTTAAGGATTCAAAGCAGAAATACCTTCAGCTTGGCCATGTTGCTGGCGGGACTGTGTCTGCTCAACGTGTGCGCTTGTACATCCATCTGCTGCCAAAGCAGGACCAGTAGTCCTGTGAGAATAAGTCCTCTGATCATCATTTCTGGGTTCCTCTGGCTGCTGGCTCTTTCTCTCTGAACTGGCCGTCTGCCTGCTTGGCTCTTATATAGGGACAGTTGACTGTCAGGAGCTCATCCTCTGTAAACTGTGTGAAGTGCATTCCGACACCTCGTCTGTGATAACGCTCCTGGAGCAGATTTCCTTTTAAGTGTCTGTTTGGTGCGGTGAGAGGCGGCTCGCTGGAGAACTCCTGATGTGCGGCGCTGGGTCTGTAACTCGGACACAAACGGTGACCTCAGGCATCACGGGGAATGCATCCGCTGCACGAGTGGCTCACATGGTTCCGGCATCACCTCACAACTGATACAAACTACAGCAAACTATACCATAAGGGGTTAAAACAGATGATGGTCTATATATAGGCAAATGATGACTTAATGGAAAAATAGTAAAAGAAATAAACCAGAACCTTTACCCTGTGCGTGTTTATGCTGACTAAAAAAGATTTATATAAACTGGTTAATACAACTGGTTTTATTACCAGTCTAAAATCTAGAGTGATAATACATTTCTTTGATGAAGAAAATTAGGGAATTGTAGATATTTGTCTGTCAAATGGCTAAATCTAATATAATGTGGTCACCGTTTTGTTGCAGAATAAATATTATGTTGCTGATAGGTGAGAATTAAATTTCTTAAATGTTTTACTCCAGTGAATATTTCTCAGGACTATTATTATTATTATTATTAATATATATATATATATACTATATTATATATATATTGAAAGAGTAAATCATTTTTCAATTCTTGACCATATACAGTGTGTATATATATATATATATATATATATATATATAATACTATCTAAAGTAAAACAAGACATCTTCCACATTTAAAATATATTTATTGTTTAAATTATTTTAAAATGAAATGAAAATTATTTTTTATGAAACAGGGCTATTATACTTAAATATTAAGGTCTATTAAGTACTATAAATATAGTTGCATTTATATACATACATACATACACACACACACACACACACACACACACATATGTCTAGTTTAACTTGATGTACCAAAATAACTCAAACTGTAGTAAAATAACTCAAACTAAAACTTAAAAGTTAATAAAAATTACATATAAAATTAAAAAACAAAAAATACAGACAAAAAAGTACCTAAACTTTTTTTATTATTATTATTAAGTATTAATAAAAGCTACAATAGTGTCTCAATGATACTGAAATAACAAGAAAGTAATAACAAATATAATAATAATAATAATACTAAATAATAGACAAGGAAAATATTAAACTGTTTTAATAAATTAGCAATAATTTTCTATAGATAATTAGCAATAATTTGCTATACATAAAACATATGAAAACTTGCCCCAACTTGTCACTTTTAGTTTGGAGGGCAACCTTATAGTTAACTAGCTCTGGTTTGCCCTATTCATTAACAACTTCTACTGAAAGGCTTTTTGTTCTAAATGTCACCACCAAACACTGTGACAACATAGGCCTAAGCTATTCTGAATGTCAGTGAAATGTTACATCTAACTCAGGAGAGTGACCTTGAGTTCCCTTGAGTAATGTGAAGTGCTGTTGCTCTCCATGGTGCTGAAACAGGTTCAACTGATAATGATGCCCTGAGGAGGGACTGGGTTTCTACGACTCCATGGGACAGTTTGATCAGTGCAAACATGTTGTTGTTGGTGCTTTCAGGCAAATAGTGCAAGAACGTTATCCTGTCTTAAACTATACTTATAAATAAAACAACCCAGATGTCAATAACCCCTCATTGCATTGTGATTTAAAACAGTTGAATGTGTATTCAGTGAAAACTCATGCTGCACGTGTTCATACAGAAATAAAAGTAGATAAAAAAAAAAGATAATCAAGATTTCTGAAACCAAGGCATGTGTAAACATTTATTACAACTGATCTGAATGACAATTACATTAAATATGCATATAAATATATAACTTGACCATTTAAACAATTTAATAAATACCTAAATAAATATGCATGTTTAAGAACAATTTTTGGATAACACTGTAAAAAACAATATTTTGTCAGGTAACCTAAAAATGTGCTTTGCTAGTAACATCTTGTTTTTTTGTTGATGTCAAAAATAGAATATGACTTAATCAACCTGAATACATTAGGTTACTCCAACAAAAGTCATTGTAAGGTCAGATCAAGTAGAAATAACTTATTAAAGTAATACAAGCACTAAAATATTCACTTTTTACAGTGTAGAAGTTCCTAATCATTAAGACTTCACCACTTCTTAGAACCTGCAGAAAGAGGAAAAACAGAGAAATGGGTACGTTAGTGAACCATAGGCCTGGATCTTCATATTGATAATAATACGCAGTTTGATAAACAGTTTTCCACAAACAGTCCTTTAATTTTTATTTAAAGTACGCAATGTCCATTTTAACTGTTGCTGCACGATACATAAATGAAGTGGTTACCTGAGCGTCCGGCGGTGTTACATCCCAGAGACGACATGGAGCCGATTCTGTCCAGTTTGCGCCCGAAACACCCGGAGTAACTCTTGGAGTCCTGCCGGACCGTCCTCAGGTCCCGAGCAGACAGATAGTCTCTCATGTCAGTCCGGGGTGGAGTTTGAGCGCGGGTTTCCTCAGGATTAGCCTCCTCTTTCTCCACTTTCGTCAGTGTTTGCTCTTGAGAAGCAGCGGGAATGGACTCTTCCAGTCGCTGTAGAAGAAGCTGAAAGGCCCATATGTGGCTCATTAGTTTGCCCTATTGAGCGAGCATTATTAAGCAAGTTTTCCTCTCTCATTCCTGGTTTTTCGTCTTACCTTTAAGACATCCATGTCCTCGCTGGTTAAGTCTGCGTTTTGCAGCGGGAACGCGCACATGAGCTGAACGCTGAAGAGCAAGAGAAGGCCAGCTAGAGGAATGTCAATCGACTTCATGTTTCCTGATGTTTTTTGCTGCTCTTCTGTCTTCCGTGTCGTTGTCTGTATACTCTTGTCAGTGGAGTCTCGAGCTCTTTTATACTTAAAAGTTTGACACGCCAGTAATGTGAAGAATGGCCGCTGCATTCCGACACCTCAGTCTGATAAAGGCTGCTGTCGGAAATGAGTCCTTTAAAGCTTATAGTCGAGTCCAAATGGGCCATACAGTGACGGGAACACCTTCATGATTTCATTTTACTCTACTTCTCTGAAATCATTCAGTGTACATGGCACTTTAAGGCAAGTTACAGTACATAACTTAATAATAATGTCACTATATAATGCTAGAGTGAGCAGTTTATAGGCTGATATATTATAATATGTAGGCTAAAAACTGTGAACATCAGTCAACACGGTCTCAAGATAATTCATACGATTTCACTCAAAGTTTCGTATTATCTGCTCGCACTCCAGGGGCCGGTTGCATAAAAGGTTTAGTCTTAAGTTAGTCATCTTTTTTTTTTTTTTCATAGACTGGTCATACACTCTTTTTAGGGTCAAATATGGACTAATTCAGCTGTTGGGTTAAATTTTTAAATGAAATCTTAACCCAAAAGTTGGGTTAGTAGGCTACATAATTGACCCAAAGTTAATTGGGTTGAAACAGCCCAACATTTTTTTAGAGTGTATTAATTCTGTCACATAAAAGCGTAGATTAGTCTACGCTGAATCCACAAAAAAACAAACAAACAAAAAAATTACTATTTGTAATGCCTACTTAATACTTTCTCATTTAACAGAATAATAACGTTAAATAATCTTTTGGGGATATTTTCACAGCCAAATGTAATTACAATTACAATTAATTAGATTAATAAATCGACACATCATGTAATTAATTAGATTAAAAATTGTAATCGACTGACAGCCCTAATATATATATAATATATATATATATATTTTATATAGTTTTTAAGGGTTTATATAGGTATAGGCTACATTATAGATATATGTATCACAACGCTGATTTTAAAGTGCTAGTATATCCCAATGCTGATTTTCATATAATTTCCACATTATTACAAATCTGGGATAACAGATCATCAGATTTATGGTTTAGTTTATTATGTATTAATATACAAGGCTTGCATTGTTAGTGAATTACCAATCCTAGTTTGAATTTAGGTTTATTCTGCAACTGTTACAGTGTATTTAACGATTGTTTTCATATAAATCAAACCTCTTAACTGGAACACAATGCCTCAATTGGTTTATGATCATTCTCTTTATAGTCTCATGATCTCTCAACATTTCTGTGCTCAAATCGTCTGTTTCCAGTTTTCAGCTTGTTCTGTAGTCTCTGAATCCAACACGCTCTCATTCCCAACTCGTCCGATACTTTTCAATAATATCTACCTTTACAAACCCATTTAAAGAATTAAATGCGACTGGATCTGACGCATAGAGCAAACAACTGAAAGCAATGGGGTTCCTTACACTTTTAAAAAATGACGCTAAAGGGGCACCCAGTGCGTAAAAAGTGATGCCAAGGGCTCCTGACCAAGAGTCCCTGTGTGACGAGCTGAGAGTGAGAACGTGTTAGTGGATCAGGGCCTATATGGACAAGCAAAGTATAGGCTGGATTATATAGCACCTAATATTTAATAACAATAAAGGTCAAGCTTCATAGTGAAAGAAAATGAAAATGCATATAATAAATGCTTCGAATTTTAATCAGTGTATGATTTACTTTACTTTATTTTTAGTTATATATTCTATTCATTATATATATATATAATGTAACTCCTGAAATGCCCCTGTAGCCGGAGCAAAACTGTCTTTTAAGTTTAGTTTTTAATTTTTTACTGTGTTTCTTTATGTCTATTTTTAACGAAAAAACTGAGACATTAACAAATGCATTAGGTTGATGTCAATGCATTACATTAACATACGCATTAGGCTAATTTACCTTCTATTCATCGTCAGATATACTCACTTTAGTTTTAGACCACACTGACACACACGTTATGCAAAATATTTATTTTGCAGCAATATACATTCTCTATAACACGATTGTATTTATAGGGAGGACATAATAAATACATACATACATAAATAGATGCAACAGTACAAAGCAGCAGTCATGGAACCTTCAAATACAAACTATTTACATGTCTAAATCTTAAATAAATAATGACCAACACATACAGCATCACCTGAACACAAATCTACGGTAAACTTTCAGTCAGCACTTCTTTATCTAAGATAAAGTGTGTCAAGTATTTCAAAGTCCCAACCTGCAAGAAGTGACATGACATGAAGTAATAAGACATGACTTATTTAATTTCTAACACGCGTTTGAACAGTGTTACATATCTGGTCAAGATGACCTGACATCTCCTAACAAACCTCCGCTTAACACCCGAGTCCGCTAAAAGACCCGATTCTTTCGAGTCTGACCCCAAAGCAGCTCCTCAGCCCGCCTTTCTTGAATCGACTCCACGAGCGCTTGGATGTGGACAGTAAGTCACCCAGGAGACGCTCGAATGCGCGATCTTTCCCCGCCAGCGCTGAGCTGCGCTCGTCTGATTCCCACGGTTGCTCGGCGCGCTCGTCCAGTGCGCTCTTCTGCGCTCCCGCATCCTTCTGCTCCATCTCCGACTCCACAAACGGCGCGTTCACTTCTTCGTCTAGCAAATGCATAAGACTCTGCTATTAAAAAAAAAAGCATATGATTAGCCAGAGTCTAATAAACCTTAAGAGTGAGCCAAGACTGAAAGACTCACCTGTAAACTGGTAACTGGTTTGGCACCGACCCAGTTTAAAAGTAGAAGTGAAGATACGCAGAATATAGAGATGTTGGCAATCATTGTTGGTGAAGTATTTTGGGGGTCAGCACTCTTCAGCGGTGGCTGTGCGCGGCTCCGTTCACTCTTCTCTCGAACCCAAGCACAGTGTCCAGGTGCGCGCTTTTATTTCGCCGATTTCGTCACGGTCACCCAGGAAAACCCAGCCGACCTTACGGGGAGGGCTCTTCATTTTCATTAGGATCCCTCCTCGTTGACCGAACATTGCAATGGTGACGTGCAGGGGGCTCCTTCCAATTGTCAAAGCAATAGATGTCATCACTTACACTCATCTCATCCCAGTGTTTTATACAGAAAGCTCTAAAAAAATGTTATCCAGTATATTGTGCATTTTGTTCAAGGCGTACACAAATTGCAAAGGCAAGCTACTTTAAGAAATAAGTAATTTTACACACTTTACCTGGAGAGAAGCTGCCAAGTGTTTAAGTCTTTGATATTTTCATTTGCAATATTTATGTTCTTAAAATGAGGCGTGAAGCAAAACTCTGGCTAGCTAGAACCTCATTTTGACTTTACTAAGACAACATACATAAACATGTTTCATAAACGCATGGTTTTGAGGGCAGCATAGATGTATCCTTCATTTACATATGATATGCCACACTCCTGTACTCCCCCCCCCCCCCCCCCCTTTTTTTTTTTTTTTTGCATTTCTACAGAGAAATAATCATTGTAGTTGAATTTGTTCTAGAAAACTGACAATATGATGCATTGGAAGCAAGCCTGAGTTTCCCTAGGAGGTAAACAAACGCTGCCTTCAGTTTTGGACAGCCGTTGTCTGTCAGCTCAGTTTCCTGGTTTTCATGCAGGCAGTGTGTGGTTAACTCTCAGTCTGAGAAAGTCTTCTCAAAAGAGATCCCTCGCTTGTTCTCACAGCGATGTGAAAGCACAGCAGTGGGATTTTTATGTAGTGATGCAAAAGCTGCTTTACACATAAAGATGACCCAACAAAACAGAAGAAATTACTTTTCAGAAAGCTTCAAACAATAGAAAGAACCACTGAATCCAAGTCTTAAGCTAATTTCCCCATATTTATGACCAAATCCAACCACAAAACGTACAACACACATTCACTGCAATGGAAAGCAATTTCTCAATACTAGCTGGAATATATAATTTTTCAATCAATAATAAAATGCTTTCTAATTTTCTCAAAAAGTGTAAACACCGTGACTTTGTGTCTCAGCCAATGGCAAGAGTTCGTGGTGAGACTATGTGACCAATAGCAGACAGCAGAAACCTGTTTGAAAACAAGCGTTGTTTGTACATTTGCTTTGGTGACGCCAGTGGCTCAGGAATTACACACTTCAGCTTTAACCCATCATTGTCCCTCATTACTTTCACATTGTCTGTTGGCTGTGTTTATTATACACTATCATATTTCATTCAGGCAGCTGTTAACTTCAAGCACAGTTCACTGAGCACTGCTCTTTCCCTGATGAGAAGCCAATGGGGCTAATTGAGATTTTAATGACAGGCTGCACTGCAGTCCGTTCCAAATGTCATTTATTTGCTAAAGAGATCATATTCATAATGTATAACAAATGTGTTACAAAGAAAATGATCAGCAAACTGCAAACCATGATAATTCAGTATTCAGATATGTGTTTTTGTTGTCCATTTGATAAGCCATTATCAAAACATAAGCCATTTCAACATAACAAATAGTGTTTAAAATTTTTATAGCCACATTAGGCTTGCAGACGGAACGATTTCTGCCAGATGACCTGTTTTCCTAATAGCTGTGCTAGATGCCGATGGCCGCTAAAATGCTAATCAGTCCCTGTTTGCCTTCATACTGTGCCCCAGTGGAAAGCTAGCAAGAGATCATCAGTCAAGTCCTGGCCACCTGTCCTCCTCAGGGCTTTGTTGGTTTGAGCCAGGCCTCTCTTGATGTTCAACCCAAACCTGAGTAGCCAGCAGCCATGTTAGAAGGATGAGATACATGTATCTTAAGTTTCTCCCTCACCCTCCCTTGATCTTGCCATGAGATTTAAATTGAATTTTTTTGCAGGGTTTAGCTGCTCACAGGCTGCATGTTTGAGATCACTGTTCACAAAAGCAGTTTATTAATTTAAAGGAATAATCTGGGTTCAATACAAGTTAAAGAGGAGTTAAATTATTTTTTTGTGCTATTGAACATAGTATAGAGTTCAGAGAAAGGAGACTGTAGTTGTTTCTCCTGTGAAGTGTTTTTGCTGTGAGCATTACTTATTTTTCATAAGGTTATTAAATTCAGCAAACTCCTAACTGTCACAAACATGGGTTGTATGATGGTATGATGGCTGTGGAGAGTCCATACAAAAAGACAGGAGTGGGCGAAGGGATGGCGACCAAGCACAGGGGACAGGAGTTGGCAAAGGGATGAAGAATGGAGCAAGCAGGACCAGGGAGGCAACGATGGAGGAAGGAGCCAGGGAAAAGGCGGGAGTAGGAGGAACCAGAAGGTGGAGGTCCAGAGCCCAGCCAAGAATGAGGTCCAAGGTGGAGTTCATGGTGGTGTCCTGGGAGGAGGACAGTGGAGACCCAGATGAAGCCAAAGGGACACGGAGCCTGGGTGACACCAATGTCCCAAAATGGAGCCGGAGGGATGAGGGAGCCCGGTGGAGCTGGTGGGGTAACAAGCCATGGTGAAGATCGAGGGAGCTAGGAGCCAAGGCAGAGTCGATGGGTCGCAGGGCCAAGGTGGAGTCAGGGATCCAGTGGTTGGAGGCGAAGATAGGGGATCCTCACGCCTAAGTGGCACTGGTGACTGGAAGACCCGATGCAAACCCACATAGAGGGTGAGCTGAGGGGATGGCAGGTGGCAGCGGAGATGGGACAGAGTGCTTGGCTGGCATGGAAGGTGGAGGTAGATGGATGCTTGCCCAAGGTGGTGCCAGAGGGATGTGTGAGACCGGCGGAGCAGTTAGGAGAACAGGCCATGGTGGAGATGATGGAGCTAGGAGCCAAGGTGGAGGTGAAGGATCGTGAGGCTCATTGGTGGCTGGCAGAGAGTGATCTGATGGGCCGACAGTTGACAGAGGAAAAGGGACTGAGTATTTAACAGGACTAGAAAGCGAAGGTGGGATAGGGAGGATGGGTGGGAGATTCAGGAGGGTTAGGGCTAGGAACCAGTGAGAAAACAGGAGATTTAGGGCTGGATGGAACCAGCGGAGAAACAGACAATTTAGGGCTGGATGGAACCAGCAGAGACAAAGAAGATTTAGGGCTGGATGGAACCAGAAAAAATTCAGAAGGCTTAGGTGCTGGACAAAGACCAGGTTGTAGAGAGGGTCAAAAAGAGAGAGTAGATCCACAGAGACCAGCTGCAGCTCACCCTCAGCAGCGAGGATGTGGGCGGGGCCTTCCTCCATGCCTTCATACTCCACTAAAACTCAGAATCTCACTGACGATGTGGCCGGCTCCCTCTCCTGGTCAAACTCTTCTTGAGGCTCGGGCTCCGGGGTGAGGATGGGCTCAGTCTCCTCGATTGGCTCTTTTATTGGGCAGGCTCCGTGTCTGCGGAGGGCTCTGGCTCACACTCCGTGTTGTGTGGGGATGATGGCTGGCTGGGCTCTGGGCCAAGCTGCGAGAAGTTTCCGTGGTGGGGCTTGACGCTGGTGTAGTCCTAGATATCGGCTTCTTCCACCGTGAATGCAGATACTTTCATCCACAGGGTGAAGTTGATGTAGCTCTTCAAGGTCAAATGTTGTCGTCCAGCCTGTACTGAAACCCCTCCATTAAGCAATGTAGTCCTCCAAGCCCTGGCCACCCTGAAAGACAAAAGCGACAGTCCTTCAACGTCCCGGGTGGGGTGGTACCACATTGATGGCCGCGAGGGTGCTGTAGCATCTTCTGCCTTTCATTTTCGGTTTGGTCCGGTCTTCTGTCACAAACATGGGTTGTATGAAGGCACAAAGACAAAGATAAAGAGTAACAGTATTTAATGAATTCCAAAAACACACTGAAGGTCCATATAAATCCACAACACCAACGATACAGCAACGAGACAAGACAAACACTTGGGAAGAACACAGGGTTTAAATAAGAGAGAAACTAACAAGATAATTTAACTAATATATATATAACAGAACATTTTGTTAGTCAAATTATTACAATTGCAAATTATAACAAGTTTAATTGAGTTTACTTACTACAAAATGAAGACAAATTTGAAAGACTTTACTGTTCTTCGGTTGTCCATCGAAATTTGATGATGACGTCCACGCTTTTAACTGTAAGATCTTTGATGGCTAAACAGTTCTATCCTGGACCCACAAGCTCTATTGCAGGTATTGTGATGGTGATGGTGGCAGCGGTGACAGCCATGGCTGTATTTCTCCTGGTTCACTTCTGCTGTCTCCTGGTTGTCCTCTCCATCTCCAGCATTAGAACACAATCTCTACATAGTTGTCGCCAGATGGTACGGTCAGCAGCAACATCCTCCTGGTCATCGGGTCTGATCTTACACTTCTTCAAAATTAAATGAAATAAAATAAATATAAAAAAAAATAAAATCCACAATATTTTTTGTAGGCAGTAAAGCTGTCAAACAAATTTTTTTTTTAAATTTTTTATTACCTTGGGGATTTTTTTATTTAAAAAATTTTTTTATTCATAATATTCGTAAGTTAGGTTTAAACAATATGACCATGCGAAGGGATAATAGAGTTATTAAGAACTTTGACACTCTTTGTTAGTCGCACATATCAGTGTCCACCAAAGGAATCTCACAGATGATAAAACACAGGACGGTCTGTTGGACATTCAGCCTGTCAGCAACATCCTTAATCTACTGGAACGACACTCTTGAGTTTTATAATGGGACCTAGTGGCAACAAAGCAAGTATATTACGGTAAATGAACACTCAGCAATCATTCCATTTCAATAAATAATGGATAACATCTTTTAAGAAAATGAGGTCATATGACAAAAGGGTCAGTTTGATTTATAGTGCATATGCAAATACAATCAGTTCTCCTCAAGTTCACACTGGTGTCCTAGATAGAGCAACCACCAGTGTAGATCATCACATTAATTATTAACAGGTTCCACTAACATTTGACAGCCACAAGGTATCTAAAAACCTTTTGTCTTCACTTTGACCATCATTTCTTTAAAATAATTTCCACTTGCTTTGGCATTTAGCCATCTAATGCGATGATTACCATATTTCTGTGGCCACTATTTAATGGGCAATAAACATGGAAATGTATGGGAATGTATTTCAAAGGTGAAATAAAGTTCTGTGAGTCTACTGTGAGTCATATTTATGTATGGAAGGAACTTGGATTTCCAGATCATTTAATTTAACGCTCACTTTCAAGTTCATTAACACCTCACAATCTTCCTTTTTACCCGGATTGTTGCCTCCTTCCCAGCATCCCTCCCACGTATCCTAAATTACATCATGGCTGACCCGTGGTCCCGTGTTTGTCCAGCCCACCGCATTCCAAATGACTGACAGCACTCCACACTACACCATCAGCTACAGTGCTATTTTAGTAAAGATAAGACCAAGCTTGGACCTAGTTTGATATATTTAGCCTTGCCCTCTACTATATTTAACTTCCCATGCAAATAGGACTAGTAAAGTTTTGCTTGACAACGTTATCAGGTCAAAACAAGAAGGAAATATCTTGTCACCGCTCCCATTATCTCTTCAGACAGCTATTCAGTGTTCTGAGTGTTGCTATGCGGTTCCAAGAGTGTTTTCGATGGTTGCTAGGGTGTCTGCTAAGGTATTCTTGGGGTTGCTAGGATTTTGCTTGCTATGTCAAGTCGGAAGAGTTCACCACATATTTCTATGGCATTTTATGGTCCCACACTCCTACAAAAGGTAATTTCTTGGCATCTGTGGTTCCATGAAGAACCTTTAACATCCATGGAACATTTCCAGTCCACAAAAGGTTCTTTGAAGTGGAAAAAGGTTCTTTCGATGTTTAAAATGTTCTTCACACTACTTTTAAGAACTACACACCAAATGTTCTTTTTGGAACCCAAAATAGTTCTTTTTTTGAAACATCTCAAAGGATTTTCCTTTCTCACTAGTTTTAAGTTCCCCCAACAATTAGCAGTTTTTTTCAAGTGCAGTTTTTGCAGGCAATCTTAACTTCATTAGTATGGTGAATATTGTTAAATTCTGTGGTAGTATATACTTATGAGCACATTTTACATCAGTGAGTGGGTACAGGTGATTCTCTAATTTAGTGGCAGGACAATAAAATAAATAAGCTTTTCAACTTTAACCCTCTGAGGTTGGCAACCGCGTCGGCAATTTTTTCCTGATAATTACGAAAAGAACTGTATAATCATTTTTGATTATACAGATAAGAGTAATAAATCATTCTAAACTGAAAAGGGTCTACTTTTATTTGTATACCATCACAATAATAACAACATGTTGTGCTTTTATAAATGCTTTCCCATATCTTTTGTTGTTGATGTCAAAAGCTGTGCGTCCAGTCAAACGCTATGGTATTTTTACAGATGCCAACCAGCACAGGTTGTGTTACATACTCTTATGCTTGAAAACAGTGAATGGGAACAGTGAACTAAAACTATTGAAATTCAAACATTTATAAGAAGGAAACAAAATTTGTCAATCATCCTGTCATTTGAATAATGTCGTATATTGATGGGCAGATCATGCTAATGTTAATAAACAGGTTTAATTTTTAAAAAGTTGGATTTAATTTAATTTTATGATTTTATTTAAAATATATATATAGAATATATATATTTATTTATTTATTTATTCATTTTTGTGTATTAAACAGTTGAGGTACTGTGTTGGGTCACCAACACTTGATGTCCAAAGTAAAGTCCTAAAGCAAAACCAGAACAACGGGCCTTTACTTAAAGATGGGATAAATTATAAGATAAAATTATATCTGTCTTTCTACAGTAACAGAGGGGAAATATAGACAGAAATTAGTAATTTCTCCCACTGTCTTGCACCATGTCATTCCACTGAATGAAGACATAATAATGTAGCTTTAGTTTCTTTTTTTTAATTAAAATATGTCACATTAGCCCTTCCAGACACAGATTCTGTCCCAACATGCATCCATTAGCCGTCCTTTCAGCTTCATTAAACTGTCTTTGCTACTTTGCTAACTTACTGACAGATATCAATGACTGTCCGTAGGGCTTGGGCTCCCTGTGGAGGCTACTGTTGGCCAAACAACAAGAGAAAATGGAAAAATGAAGCAGTTCTAGCCGGGGTAATAGATACATTGACATTTTACAAGGTTTTTTTAATTTATTATTATATCTCAGGGACAGTAGGGGAAATTCAGCTGGTCTGAGACTGTTCTTTATTTTCTGTGCGCTGAATCACTCATTACTCTTTTGCCAAGTCGATAACCAGCAGCTACATTATAGCCTTGCGTAATTAGTCTTATCATTAATAATTTTTTTAATGAACAGATTTGAAGGATTTTATAAAGCAACATGCTGGTGAAACCCTAATCAATCACAGCTCCATTGTTATTCAGTGAATGTATGAGGTATGACTACCTTTGAAATCCACCCAAATACCCAAAAGCACTGGCTGTGCCATTCAATCCTGGAAAGCCACCGAATCGCATTAACACGAGCCAGAGTTGTGAGGAGTGATCTGCATATTTGGTTGTTGTGTTGTCAACTCAAGCTGGAGCTGCTGGCTATATCTGCCCCACAGCACTGCCTTTTTTGGGGTGGAATGTGTCAGGCCCCTCGGCAGCCATGACCCCCTAGATACCTGTGAAAGCCATGGATATAAAGCGCAAAATGATGCGTTATGGGCCATGGTCTCTCTCTCTCTTTAGATTTAGGGAAAATATGAAAGCTGATCAGAGTTTGTTTTTCTGACACATCTTCATTTTTTTATGTGTGGTTCTGAATATCAGACATGCTGTAATCATATATTGGAAATTGTCCCTGCTTTGATCCTATGAATTGTTATCAAGTCTGAATTAAATGCATTATATTGTATTATATTGGTCATTTTTGACCCCTTAGAAGAAAATATGATTTAATTGGTTTTATTCAAGTCAAAAATACTAATTATAATGACATTGGACTACATTAGTTTAGACTATTCAAAATAATTAAGGGTTCAGGGCAGGTAGGAATAGCAACAAATGTCCCAAAAAATATTTAATTTAATTTAATTTAATTTAATTTAATTTTAGTTTAGTTTATTTTCCTACACTACTACAGATAATGATTTGGTAAGTAAGTTATGCCAGCTTATTGTTTTTACTTTAACTCATCAAAATTTTATTTTATTTTTATACGGTATATTCATACACTAAGGCCTAGTTTCACAGACATGGCTTATGTTAAGCCAGGATTAGGCTACAGTTCAATTAGGACATTTAAGAAAAACAAAAAAACAAACAAAAAATTGCTAGTGAGCAATTGCTCTTGAGACAATAACACTGTTTTGAGTTTGAGCTCCGTCAAGTTAATTCTTTGTCGTCTAATTTTTTATCTTAAAATCAATTTTATACACCATCATTTTCGTTTCTATAACGTGTGAATATATCCCCTATCGTATTCTACAACAAAAACAATCAGAGCGCCTTGTTATCACTAGTTTTATTTTGATTTCCCGAGTCCGCTATTAGCAAATAGCCCGCTAGCATCGCCAGAAGTGGTTGCTGCTAATCTCGCTTACATTGCTAATACACTATTCACTGTTACTTGCTTTAATGGTGGATGTGTGTCTAACTTTGAGTGCAGGTGAGGACATGCTCGAGGACATTCTCTGTTTCGCTGGAGGCCGTGGAGAAGCAGATCCGCGACCTGGTGGAGAAGCAGACCCAGCTGAGAGAGCGGAGAGGCGCGCTGGAAAC
>NW_015505506.1:691448-711536 GCF_001515645.1 Sinocyclocheilus grahami
ACCAGGACAACTAGATGAGCCCCAGATACAGATCCCCTGTAAAGACCTTGTCTCAGACGGCCACCGGGACAAGACCACAGGAACCAGATGAGTCCTCTGCACAATGTGACTTTGCTGCAGCCTTGAATTGAACTGCTGGCTTCGTCTGGTCAGAGGAGAACTGGCCCCCCGACTGAGCCTGGTTTCTCCCAAGGTTTTTTCTCCATTCTGTCACCGATGGAGTTTTGGTTCCTTGCCGCTGTCGCCTCTGGCTTGCTTAGTTGGGGACACTTCATTTCCAGCGATATCGTCGACTTGATTGCACAGAGACTAATTAAACTGAACTGAGCTGGATGATGACATCACTGAATTGAATGATGAACTGTCTTTAACTGAAAAATTAGTGTTTACGATTGTCATTTTGCATTATTGACACTATTTTCTTAATTAATGCTGTTCAGTTGCTTTGACACAATCTGTATTGTTAAAAGCGCTATATAAATAAAGGTGACTTGACTTGACTTGACATATTTTAAGATATGTCAGTGCAAGTTTCTTTCAAAACAGCCCAGAGAAATATTTTAGTCTGAGACTAGGCTTAAGCCTTGTCTGTGAAACCAGAGGCATAAATAATGATATGATAAGTCATGGCAACTTATTGTTTTTAATTTAACTCATCAATATAATTTTTTTTTTTTTTTTTTTGATGTAATAATTTTGATGAAAACCAAGTTGATTATACTTGAAAATTGAAGGCAGCAACTGAACTCAAGTTTTTAAGTTGAAAATGGTGATATTTTATTTTTTATAATTTTTTTTGTATGCATTCTAAAGACCCGTTCACACCAAGCACGATAACTATAAAGATAACTTAAAAATAAGATACTTAAGATAGTTAAAAAAAATCGTTCTCAATATAAAAAAATAGCATAGTTCACACCACAACTATAACGATAACGATAACAGAGGAACGATATCGTTGTGATCACTTTCAAAACAATTTTTTTTCCAGTTGATGAACGATAAAACACTGACAGCCAATCAGAATCCATCCTGCTGTAACGAGCTCAAGATTTTAAAGCGGTAGACGCATGTGCGCTTTAGAATAAACAGACGATATCGTTCGCTGGTGTGGACGCTAATATCGTTATCTTTATAGTTATCTTCATAGTTATCGTTCTTGGTGTGAACGGGGCTTAAGACTGCTTTGCTAATGTTCTAGAGCAGTGCTTATATTTTTTCTGTAGGTAGATAAATTAAACGATTATGAGGTTATGGCTTATTATTGACCATCCTAAGATAAATGCCTGAAGTATAATTTGAAATCATTTCCCCAGTGGATCGAAGGTACACTCGGACAGATGAACTGATATTTACTAAACGTTCTTTTGCTTCCAAAGCATTATTTGGACAGTGGTACTAAACAGCACCGCCTCTGAGTGGTTACTATGGTGACACTGCTTCATATTCCTAGAAAAAGGTTGCCCGGTTTATTGCGCTTGTCTGAGTAAGGCTTAACTTTGTGCTCAGGCTGGTAACCAAACAGCACTGCAATGCCTGACTGTATATTACATACAAATGGTTTGTTCAGAGGAGACAAAATCGATGAAAACTAGATTTTAAAAGACCCATAACTATTAACATAAGCAATAGTACTTAGTGATGCTTGCCTCAGTAAATTTCAAGCTCTACAAATGTTTCCCGGGATTTACATCAAAGGGGTCATATGATGCGATTTCAATTTTTCCTTTCTCTTTGGAGTGTTACAAGCTCTTGGTGCATAAAGAAGATCTGTAAAGTTGCAAACACTAAAGTCTCAAATCCAAAGAGATATTCTTTATAAAAGTTAAGAGTCAACCACGCCTACCTAAAATGGCTCGTTCTAACACGCCCCCACATGTCTACCTCACTGTGTGGGAAGATTTGCATAACTCCGTTCACGCGAAGAAAGAAGGCGTAACTTCTATTCTCGCTGTAATATTGTTGCTGCCGCCATGTCGTGAAGACGCTCCTTAAACCACATAAACACATTTCATTTACACCAAATACACAAAATAATGTTCTTTTTAGCAACATCATATGACCCCTTTAAATTGCAAATCATGTTTTTATTATAAATGCAAGCTGAAGCTAAAGATTCCATGCAGCATCATAACTTTAGCTCATAACAGACTATTGATTATGAAGGCAATGCAGCTGCTGGTGTGGGCTGTGGATTATATGTGAGCGTGGGGAGAAAAGAGGCTCTCTCTGTGATCTGAGAGCTGGCAGGTCTGCCCCCGTGACCAGCACATTATCTGCTGGAATGTGAGCCCAGTCATTTCCAATAATGATTCTGCCAGCTTCCACACCTCCAGACAAGTGAGTGTGCGTGACATGAGGCTGCCGAGGGAGGGAGCTTGAGATGCTTGTCAGCTTGACTTCCAAGCCCCTCATTCACTGTAATGTGATGCAGAGGTTAATTGTGGAGCTGTGTAATAAGTGTTAATGTTGTTGCCTCTGACGTCAGTAAATAAGAGCAGGGAACATCTCATGAATCTCTTTCTGTACTGATGAAATAATCATTTAATTTATTTTTAGGAACAACAAATATGCATCAGATTGTATAGCATGCTTAACCGTCTCTGCAGTAAGTACTTTGTAGGTTATATTCACACAGTTGGCAAGAATTGTGCTTAATTCTACTAAATCTTATATTTTTAAAAACTGTGCTTGCAGATAATATAATAATAATGAAATAACAAGAGTTCACTTTTATGACTTCTTTTATGGCGCTTTCATGTTTCGTGATTCTGAAGTACAATTTTTAAAAGTGAACTTTGCAAAAATGTTAAGTTAAAGTTTTAATTTAAAGTACATCATTGTTTTATAATATGAAATATATAAAATAATACTTTGTTGGGATTTAAAGAGTGCATTTATTTTCACTACCATACAAATAAGCACATGTAAAATATTTGATTATATTTTATATTTTAACTGTAGTGTGTTATTTGACATTATATTTGAAGTTTGCATATTTTAAATACATGACATACAAGTTTCAATAGAAATGGTCTTAAAGTTCACCATAAATGCCTGTCGGTACATTCATACATACATCATATTTCAAAGACAAGAGAAAATCAATATAAAGTAAATTAGTAAATTAAATATAAAGATATTCTGATTTAATATAATTTTAAACCATAATACATTTAACATGCAATTAAGCATCCGAAAGCATTACATTCAGTTCACACTTAACTATATTCTTTAAAAGTATATTATATAAGAACTCTTCTTCACAAGTTAACACATTTTACACAAAACTGATTTAAAAAATGTGAAATAGCCATTATCTTCATCTAAGATGATAAATGTAAGGCACTCCTGAGTGATGGGGTCATGTGAAAACAGACTGGTTATTGTATTTTTGAAATGTTTATCATAAAATAGTGTCTACTTTCAAGAAAGCAGAATGTACTGCATAGTATGTAGTATTTTTAACATATAATCAGTATCTAGTGTCCATTCTGAACATAACCGAAAGCAACATATGCAGTAATACAATACCATACAGTCATGTTTTCTTCCCTTGTTATCATATTTGTGACATATTTGTGTGTTCTGGTGCTATGTAAAGTTACAGACAGATTTCTTTCTCCAAAATGCAGTTCACTCTCAATTTCAAGGTCGTGCTCTCAGTCAAAACTCATTCTGTGTATAGTACCTGACAAACACCACTGCAACTAGCTTCCACTTTTGTGAAAAGAGTCAAGTGCAATAAAGAAGTCAAGGCTGCTTCATCTCACCGAGGGTTTCGCTGAAGTTTCCATGTGGGGCTATTCAAATAATCGCCAAAGTTTTGTATTAGTACAATTGCAAACACAATGCCAGCTAATGTAGCAACAGGTTTGCCCATTCAAAAGCATAACAAATGTTTACTGCTGTCTAGATGCAGCAGATCCAGATTGACATTACGTAACACTGTGCCACTAGAGTACAGAAATAGAGGCCGAATGATTGCTTGAGGAACGCACCTGTTGGCACATTTGCATTGTTTTCTGAGGTCTGGCGTTGACTGGATTGATCTGGTTGAGGATGAGAACCACTTCAAGCATCTCAGGTCTTTTTCTTCTTCTTTGTTCTCCACTTGTTTATTTTATTGATTTATTCGTACAGAATCATATTTCATTGTCATTTTCTTGTCGACTGTAATTGAGTTAGTTATACCAATGCTTTATGTGCAGGAACTATGCACATAACTGGCAAATGATGTGGACATTTCTAATGTATTTAAAAAAAATAATAAATAGGAAACAGCATTAAATGAAAATAATCTATATACAGTATATAGGTTAAAATAATTACAGTCAGGATTTATTTTGGAAAGGTACACTGCAAAAAAAAAATATGATCTGTAAGTCATGGCAACATATGTTTCTCCATTACTTTAACTCATCATTTTAGCAAATTATTAACTTTGACTTGTACAGCCAATTTTATTTGATAAAAATTGTCATATATATATTTCCCGACAATATGTTGCAAATCTCAGCTGACATTACTTTTGGTTTATTTTATTTTCCACACTGGATATGGATGGTCAAGACTGCATTGCATTGTGGGATAGTGTATGTGCAGCCATTTTGACAAGTGCAGCAGATCAGATATGTACCACCCAGTCCCTTACTGTACTCCTCATACTGTTCACAGTGTGTTTGTGTGTGTGAAATATGGTATAATGTCTCCTCCCAGTGGTCAGACTCTTAAATGTGAAACTGAGTCTGATGTTGGGAAAAACTCATGACATTTGATTGATTAAAAACCGTAAAATTAAAAGTTAAGCCTAAAATTAAGTAAATATATATATATATTTTTAAAAAGTTCAAAAGTGGGATAAATTTTCTTATTTTGTTTCTTGATATTAAGCTGAAAGTCATACAGTCAGTTGTACAATTGTACAGTTGAGAGAAAGTTTAATGAGTTGGGCTGTAAATTGCCCTCATGCTAAACTGACCAATACTACATGAATGTTGATTTTTTTTCTTTGCTGTCTTGGCAATTCTTATGCTTTGGGTTTGGCCTTGTGTGTGTGTTATATATTGTATCCTGAGTGGCTTGTGCCTCAGCCAAAGTAATTACCCCCAACCTTCATTTAACTGGAACACAATGGCTCTGGGCGCAGGCCTTTGTCATTTAAAGCCTCTAAATAAGGGGCTTCTCCATCCCTAATCATTCATCATGTGCACTGGATTTCTGTCTCATTATCTGCCACTTCAGGTAATGGAGATGATTTGTTCAGTGTTCTTTGAGGATCTGGATGAGGACTTGTGGCCGTGAGATACTGTAGACTGAAATTAAGGGGAAATCACCCTCACGGCTTCGGGCTATTGCATTTCACCTACAGTGATTTCCAGGTGCAGACTTTATAAAGCTGATACTGAGGCTCTGATTAGGACATTTCTCTATGTTGTGAAAGACTGCAGAATTGAGTCATAGACCATATAGGGTTTTCAGTGTCCTTTCAGTGTCCACTACTGTAGAAGTGATGGTGATGGCCACTATAATGCTAATATAAATAAATAAAAAAATGTGTGATAATTTAATTCAAATTTAAACTTTAAATTAAATTGCTGAAATGAATTTATTTAATCCATTTAAGCTAAATAATAAAAAAAATAAATATATATTTATTTATCATAACAACATGAATATAGAACAGTATAGACAGGTCATAATTTCTATATATCACCCTAATATAAAAATAGTAGAATTTGGTCAAATGCACAAATAAACTGACTCCTGTTTATTTATAGTATTTAGTAACAGTATAACTCATTTTAAATTGATTGTCATCAAAAAAGAAAAACAATAACAACAACAAAAACATAGACAAACATATAACAAATGTGATCAAGAACAACGCACAGTATCCATGAAAAAAAAAATACAAATAAATAAATAAATATTCTATAGAATGGAAAAACTCAGGCAAGATAGCAAAACTGAAAGCTCTGAAAAACTGAACAGTGGCAAAATGAATAAATATATATTTATTTATCATAACAACATGAATATAGAACAGTATAGACAGGTCATAATTTCTATATATCACCCTAATATATAAATAGTAGAATTTGGTCAAATGCACAAATAAACTGACTCCTGTTTATTTATAGTATTTAGTAACAGTATAACTCATTTTAAATTGATTGTCATCAAAAAAGAAAAACAATAACAACAACAAAAACATAGACAAACATATAACAAATGTGATCAAGAACAACGCACAGTATCCATGAAAAAAAAAATACAAATAAATAAATAAATATTCTATAGAATGGAAAAACTCAGGCAAGATAGCAAAACTGAAAGCTCTGAAAAACTGAACAGTGGCAAAATGAAATATAACATCAATAACATGAAATATATCAGAAACATTGAGATAAGACTGGATTGAGACAGGTAACTCTGAACATACTTGGTAACTATCCTCACTTTACAAATAAAATATTGACAAATAAGCTAATAGCCACATTTAATCCTGTTTTTTTTTTAATAAAATTATGTGAGGTTTCATGATAAGCAGCATTATTTTGAGAGTAAGAGAAGATTAAATATTATGGCAAATTTAACAATGAAACCACACAACAAAAAACCAAGTAGCTGTAAATATGGCTACTTGTAAACAATACATTGTAACAATACTTTTAGATAAATATATATTAAAATATACATTACCAATATAATTTCCTTACTGATTTTGATGTATTTTAACACTTATTTTTTAAGGGGGAATGTAAAATAAAGTGTATTTAAAATATACAGTAAAGGCCCACATAGCATCTCATTCACTTTCATACAAAAACATCTTGTGTGCGTTATTTAGTTAGTTAGGACAGCGCAGATCAGCTGTGTGACACTGCGCCAGGAAGCAGAGAAGTTTTCTCATTGTGTTGGTCGGGTGGACGTTCCTCCGTCTCCTGCTCCCCCTGCAGCGCTCCCACCATTGAGCCCAGTGTCCCGAAGCTGCTCGCGCAGTTCTCCACCTGTGCAGAAACGCACAGTGTGACCTCTGACCCCTCCAGTTTGGGCAGGACTTCAGGTTGAGAGGCTGGTGTGATACTGTCACCTATACTCTGGACAGTGAGGCTGGACTGAAAAATGTGGTGCAGATATTATATTAATGTATTCTCAGTCTAACATCAATGCATTTTTAACAGCTTCACGACTCGAGAAGAGCTGCAATCTGTTCCGTCCAACTCACGAATGAATCGTTCAGTGAGATTTGTGGACCGATTTAACAGGTTAAAAAGGATCAGCTCGTTCACAAATCGGACACTGCTATCAAGTCTCTAAGTGGGTGACAATTTGTCCAGTTCAAAATAATGAGGAACGACATGTGTAAAAAGCACAATCCCAATTCCAGAAAAGTTGGGACATTTTGTGAAATGCCTTAAAATCAACAATATGTTATTTGTTCATTCTCTTTAACCTTATTTAATTGACTAAAGTAAAATAAAAAGTTTCCAATGTTTTAACTGGCCAACTTAATTTTATATTGTGAATATAAACAAAGTTGGGACAGAGGAATGTTCACCACTGTGTCAAATCCTTTCCTTTTAATTACACATTTTAATCATCTGGGAATTAAGGATGCTAATTTTTAAAGTTTTTTAAAGTTCAAGTTTTTTGCCCAGTCTCGCTTGATTCAAGACCTCAGATGCTCAAAAGTCTGTGATCGTCATTGTCTGATTCTCCTTTTCATGACTGGTCATACATTTTCAATTGGAGACAGATCTGGACTGATCTAGCACATTTACTCTGTATCTATGAAAGCACGCTGTTGTAGCACATGCAGAATGAGACATGGCATTGTCTTGATGTTTGCTTTCGCATCTGTCGCTGATGAAAGTCTGGATGGTCCCTTTCATCTTTGGGATTCAGAACTCGACATCCATTTTTCTCAGAAACCAGGTGAAATGTGGACTTATCTGACCACAGCACACATTTCTTTTTGACTATCTGAGATGAACTCCCAGAACCCTGCGGCATCACTGCATAGAATTGATGTATAGCTTTCTCCCAGAGTAACAGAGATTCAAGTTGCATTTATTGATGCAGCAGCAGACTGTGTTAAGTGAGAACAGTTTTCCATAGTACTCATGAGCCCATGTGGCTATATTTAATGAGGTTTCTGATGCAATGCCATCTGAGGGCTCAAAGTTAATGCACATTCACCTGAGGTTTCCTACCTTGCCCTACACAGACTGACATTTCTCTGGATTCCCTGAATCTTTTAACAATCTTATGTGGTGGAATACCTAAATTCTTTGCGGTTTTGCATTGAGAAATTATTTGTCTGAAAATTCTCTCATGAAATTTGGCACAAAGTAAAGTAATGAGCCATGACCCATCTTTGCTGCCAAAGACTGAGATGCCCTTTTACAACCAATCACGATACTTTGACTACTTTGATTACTTTCACCTGCTTAATGTTTCAAAACAGTTTAACTTGGATATTCTGATAATCTTTTCACTTTTATTATGCCTCTGTCCCAACTTTTTGGAGTGTGTTGCAGCCATTGAAATCAAAATGTATTTCTATTTACAAAATACATTCAAGTTGGTCAGTGAAAACATTGGACATTTTTCTTTGTCCTTTTGTCAATTAAATAAAGGTTAAAAATTTAACAAATCACATATTCAACTTTTGCATTTTACAATACCAACTTTTCTGGAATTGGGGTTGTACAATATTATACTTTGGAATGTAGTGAAGTAAAAAATTTTTTTTTTCTCAAAATAAAAATACTCAGATAAAGCACAGCTACTTTAAAAACTCAAAGGTTGCGAGTTCGAGTTTCAAGTCCGGCAGGAATTGTAGGTGGGGGGAGTGAATGTACAGCGCTCTCTCCCACCTTTGAATACCATGACTGAGGTGCCCTTGAGCAAGGCACCGAACCCCCAACTGCTCCCCGGGTGCTGCAGCATAAATGGCTGTCCACTGCTCCGGGTGTGTGTTCACCGTGTGTGTGTGTGTTCACTGCTGTGTGTTTGCACTTTGGATGGGTTAAACGCAGAGCACTAATTCCTAATATGTGTAACCATACTTGGCCACATGTCACGTCACTTTATTTTAACATAGTTTTAAAGCTCTTAAAAGTAAAGGTTCTTTATTGATATCTATGGTTCAATGAAGATCTAGAATCTTTACATAAAAGGATCTCCGGATTATTAAAATGTTTGTCAAACTTGAACAAAATTTCAAGAACTATTCACTGAAATGTTTTTTGAGGACCTCAGAATGGTTCTTCTATGGCATCTGCGAAAAACCCCTATTGGACCTTTGTTTTTCTTTAAGAGTGTATTTGTTCACACTGAATGTGAAACTGCTATGGAATGTGACACAATCACAGCCAATCAGAACATTTACGTGTTTAAAACAGTTCAGTCATGACCAGTGTTGGGGAAATTTACTTTTAAAAGTGCAAGTGAGATGAGCAAATGCATGTTCACATTTAATCCAGAACTGCAGTAGCATCATGTTCACAGCGCACACAATGCCTCTGCACTTACTCGATTTCTTTGTACATGGGGACAGGAGAGCTGTCAGCCAATACATGGGAAAACAAAGTAACTGGCGTTACTTATTTGAAAAAAGTAATTCAGATATTTTTTTGTAAATTAAAAATATTTTACTTTTCTAGTAACTTTTAAAAAAGTAATCTGATTATGTAACCTGCGTTACTTGTAATGTGTTACCCCCCAACACTGGTCATGACAACTCTCTAACCAGCATGTATTGGCATAGAATGTACATGCTGCTGCAAGAAAAATTAGAGAAGCCGTGTGGCAGATCTCTACAGGTGGAGCTGGGGAGGTGGAGGGTAAACAAGAGTTTTCACAATTGTGCTGCAGGACAATTGCCGGCTAGGGAATGAAATAGCTGGATACATGAATTAGGAAGTGTGTCCGATTGGCTACTGCCATGGTGTTTGAAGAACCAGTTGGCACTCGGATACAGTTTCATGACCGAACTATGGATTTAATACAGTTGAATGTGGATGCAGATTTTGAAACTGTGAGTGTTATCTTGTGTCACAGAGCAGATATTGAAACCAAATGTTCAACAAAATGTTTGGTCTTTGCAGAAGCGGCTGATAAGGAAAAAAACGTAGAATTACATTGTGTCACACCTGGTTAGGACATTGTGTACGGGAAGAATTGTGCAGCTCATAGTGTTGTTTATTTCAGTTGTCATCCTCATGCCGTTTCTGAGTGCAAGATCGCAGCAGATTACTGTGATCTAACACACTTTACTGAGGCTCTACTGTATCACGCCACCACTACAGTCAAGACAATTATAAACCTCCACTCCATGTTTTGATCATAATATGATTCTTTAAAACTTTGTTTAGTCACAGCACTATCTTTTGATGGTGTATCAATCAACAAAAATTGTGCAAATTGTGCTTGCCATTCAAAAGTCTTGGGTCGGTAAGTGTTTTATTTTATTTTGAAAGAAATCTCCTATACTCACCAAGGCTTTATTTATTTTAGATTAAAGAAAAAAAAAGTAAAACAGAAATGATGTGAAATATGATTTAAATGTAAAATAACTGTTTTCTATTTTAATATATGTTAAAATGTAATTTATTCCTAAAGCTAAATTTTCATCATCATTACTCCAGTCTTCAGTGTCACATGATACTTCAGAAATCATTCTAATGTGCTGAGTTATTGCTCAAGTAACATTTCTTAGTTTTATCACAACAGAAAATAATATTTTGTGTAAACTGTGATTACTTTTTTTTTAGTATCCATTGATGTATAGAATTGAATAGAAATATACAGTATATATCTTTATCTATCTATCTATCTATCTATCTATCTATCTATCTATCTATCTATCTATCTATCTACAACTGTAAGGTAACAATACAAGTCTTTACTGTCAGTTGATGCTTCCTTGCTGAATAAAAGTATTACATTCTTTTTAAAAACATCTCACTGATCCTTTTGAACAGTAGTATATGTTCCAAGAACAAGTAATACAAGTTGAACACTTACATTCTCTATGGACACGTTGCTGCTCACAGGGGCCTTTTTCTTTCTTGAGATATTGGGGTTCCAGTGACACACCAAACTGTCATTCTGAACACTGTAGTTTTTGTGACCAATCAACCAGTAAGTGTCCATTTTTCCTTTTCCCTGAAAACCACAATAATGTCATATTAAGCTGTTGCATTTGGATGAAATATTACGAAGACAAACGCTTTATTCATCTTCTGTGATGTCATAACTTCAACTCATGATGTAAAGACATACAGATAACCCAACGGGAACATGATTGTGGTTTCAACAGCTTAGCACAGTAATTCTATAGCACTGATTCTCACCTTTACTTCAATCTCACCGCGTAACTGCAGTTCATACGCATTGTCCTTCATGAGTGCCAGGTATGTAGCAGAGCTTGCATGAATCTTCTGTGCTAAAGACCAAATCAAAGAAAGGTAAATGTTCCCCTGTAATGCAAAATACCCAACGAGCAGAAGCTACATTTCTGCTGAGATGAACCTCAGACACACTGTGTTGTTAGTTTAGCCACATGCTAATGTCATGGTTGAAATGGAGGCTCTGGTTAGCTCAGTTTATAATATATGGAGGAATATGATGAGGTCTCTATGGTGATGTAGTGAGTGAAAATATTCATGACCTCTGCATTCAGAAGAACCAGTGGAGGAACAAAAAAGATCAGCACAAGATTAAAAGGCTGCACAACTGGATAGATGAACGTACGCAGACTAGTGGACTCCATCCGAGAGGCTGTGTTGACTGTGTCACCAAACAAACAGTACCGCGGCATCTTGTAGCCAACAATGCCAGCTACACAAGGACCTGAAGTGGTATGAGAGACATGGAAGACAACACAGTGAATTACTACAAATATATTTATATATCATATATCAAATCTGTTGTTATTTACTATTATTGTTGCAGTCTTTATTACATTAATGCTAACTGTCACTGATAAAATATTGGCATGATTTTACAAAGGCTGCATTGTAACTAGCTGATGAATTGACAAATAAGATCAGGGTATGGTTGATTTTAATTTCATGTTGACTTTAAGTTACAGGCCTAACATGTAACATAACAGAATTATTCATGTATTCATGTTTTAGTCATTAGTAATGTGGCACCTTTATTATTAATACATCTGTAATCACCAGGTCTTGTGTGTAAAGACAGGATACACACATACACACCTGTGTGTATGCCGGCTCGGAGCTGAAGGCGTTTGTTAGGCATGTGGGGTATCGACACCTGTCTGACCGCAGCCACCAGATCCAGAGACATTTTAGCGATCTCATCTGCATGTCTATCTCCGTTTCTCTCCGGCAGTCCACTGACCACCATGTATGCGTCTCCTATAGTCTCCACCTGTTTCATTCAATCACAGAAGCTCAGTAAAGACGTATTTGATTAAATCTAGCTACTGTGGCTTCTTCATTACAGTACATCAGCATTAAGAATACACCTTTAAACTGGAGATAAATGTATAATTGGATATATCTTTTCTAAACACTACACTGCTGTTCAAAAGTTTGTGGTTGGTATGTTTTTTTTTTTTAAACAAAGTCAAAAACAAAATGTTTTTGAAACAAGACTCTTATTCTAACCAAGGGTGCATTCATTTAATCAAAATACAGTAAAATTAGTAATACAGTGAGATATTATATACAATTTAATATATTTGGTGATCCTTCAGAAATCATTGTAACGACACTTGCACTGTGTAATATATATATACAGTGATGCATTTTTTCCAGGATTCTTTGATGATTACAAAGTAAAAAAAAAAAAAAGTTTACACATCTTTACTGTCACTTTTTAGGCAATTACTACAACAAAAAGAACAAACAGAATGGCAGCATGTGCGCTTTCCTGACACTGCCAACATCCCTAATGAATATGCTTGTCTTTTTAGACTTGAGTTTGATTTGTTAAAAGGGAATGTCGGAGGACTTCTGTTTTAGCAGATCATATGGGGAAACTATAAGCAGAAATAGAAAGCTTATAACCATGTACCTTCTCATAACTCTCAGCTTCCACATGTTTGTTTTGGCGTAGCTCCTTTGCCACAGATTTGGGCAGCATCTGATGAAGGAGATCTTCTGCAAGGCGTCGTTCTCTCTTCAGGTCTTCTGTCTTCTCCCTGAGGCTCTGAGCGTAGTCCTGGATCCATTCTGTCATTTGTTTGAAGGAGAGCAGCACTATGGGGTAAATGAGACCGGCGATGGCGAGCAGGCAGATCTTCAGACTGATGTTGGACGAGATGTCTCTGGATTTCAGTTTCAGAGCCCATCCAGCTCTCGCATGAAAACATCTCAGCGTGTTCTCCAAGGCCTGCATCAACTCTGTGGATCCACTGGAAGTTGTGGCAGCAGAGAAGATTAAATCTTTTATATTAGTCTGGTTTAGCACCAAATCAGTGCTTTCCATCCAGCAGTAATGGAGGCTTTCAGACATGTCTTTTATGACTGACATGAGTGTTGTTGCATGCCGTGTTTCATCCACCTTCTTTTCACCTGTTGTCAACCGATAGTTCAACTCGTGGACAGTTAGGAGCAGTTTCAGAGCAAGGACATCTGTCCAGTCCGGGTTGTGTTTGAGGAGACCGATGTCAACATCTCTGACACCCCATGTGTTTAATATCTTCTCAATTGCTAGAGTAAAAACTGTGGTTTCATTAGCACCCATTATCTCACCTCTCCATGTAGCATTGAAAAACTCTGAAAGGTTGGATTGAAGATGCTCACAAAACTCAAGTAACTCAACACCACAGGGCTGACCCAAACTGTCCATATCAGTACTAGCACAACAACGGTTAACTGTGAGCATTATCAAGGACCAGGAGCTCAGAAACTCTCCCTGCTTGATATTATGAACTGTACTCTCTCTGAGGTTTCTTAATGTTTGGAGCTCCATAACTAGTCTGAGCGTAACGTTTGTCCTACAGGATGAAAGCTCTTTAAGCGAAGCTTCAGTGGCTTGCCATTGAGCCAATGATGAGTTGAAGTCCATGGTCACAGCAGAGAGAAGCGCCAGGAAAGAGATGACACAAGCAACAAGTATTCTGCGAACAGTACGGCTGCGACTGCCACAACTGAGCATAGACAGCCTGTGAAAAGAGCGCAAACAAAACTCAGTCACATATGGTGAGCATTTAAGTATTTCACTTCATGGGTGTGAAACCTCAGTGGAACATATTCATATATTGATGAACCACACCACAGTGTTTACTCTGCTAGGACATTGAGAGGAACTGACTTCATACATTAAATATATAGCAAAAAACGCACAAAAATGTATGTTAGTTCTTAGCATTTTATTCGATCGTCTCTGAAATGAATTCTGCATTTTAAATGTGACTTAGGTTTCTAATACTCAACCACAACTTGGAATGAAATTAAGCAGATAATTCAGTGTCCTGTTTGTTAACAAACATAAGTTAAAACCTGGTTACATGCAATCTGGACTTCATAATCAGATTCCAAAGATCAAGTACTCGTAATTAGAGTATATTACATTTTATAATGCTCATAGTCAGATTACAGTTACTTTTTAATGGATTACATGATTACATATTATTCACACAATGGCAATAAATTATACATAATTTATTGATTCTTCCTTTTTGTCTTTTAAATTTTCCTTTCTAAAAATCCTACCACTTAGCTTTAACTATATTCAATTTGTCTTGTAAATACATTTGGAAGCCATGCTTTCCGAATTTGGGGGGGAAAGCACCTCTCATACAATTGCAGTGTCTTGCGAAAGTATTTATACCGCTTCATTTCTTTCACATTTTGTTATGTTGCTGCCTTAAGTTAAACTGCTTTAAATTACTTTTTTCCACATCAATCTACACTCCATACACCATAATGACAAAGCAAAAACTGAATTGTCACAACTTCGTAAATGTATTAAAAATAAAATAAACTGAAATAAGTTCATTGCATAAGTATTCATACCCTTAACTAAATATTTAGCTGAAGCACCTTTACAGTCTCAAGTCTTTTTTGTTTGATGCGAAACTTTTCTCATCAGCATTTGGCAAGTATCTGCCATTCTTCTCCTCATCTCTTCACCTCTCAAGCTCTGTCAGGTTGGATGGGAGCAAATGCACATTTTCAGGTTTCTCCAGAAATATTTTATTGGGTTCAAGCTCAGGCTCTGGCTCTGGCTGGGTCACTCAAGGCCATTCACATAGTTGTATATAAGCCACTCTTGCTGTGTGCTTAGGGTCATTGTCATGTTGGAAGGTGGACATTCTGCCCAGTCTAAGGTTCTGAATGCTCTGGATTAGGTTTTCATTAAGGCTATCTCAATATTTTGGTTCATTGAGCTTATCTTCTACTCTGACGAGTCCCTCGGTCCCTGCCGCTGAAAAACAGCCCCACAGCATGCTGTGTGCTACCAGCACACTTTACTTTTGGGATGCTACTCTGCAGGTGATGAGCAGAGCTGGTTTCCTTCAAAATATGATGCTTAGAATTGAGGTTCATCAGACCAGTGACTCTTGTTTCTCACAGTCTGAGGGTCCTTTAGGTGCTTTTTTCAAATTCCAAGTGTGTTTTCATGTGACTACACTGAGGAGAGGATTGAGTTTGGCCACACTGACATAAAGCACAGATCGGTGGAGTGTTGCAGTGATGTTTGTCCTTCTGTAGGTTTCTCCCATCTGCATATATGATCATGGAGCTCAACCCCAGATAAGGGTATGAATACTTATGCAATGGAATCATTTATTTTTTTATTTTTAATACATTTGCAAAGATGTTAAAAAACATTTTTTTGCTTTAGCATTATGGTGCATGGAGTGTAGATTGATGTGGGAAAAAAAGTCATTTAAAGCAGTTTAGCATAAAAATCATGTTCCATGAAGATATTTTGTAAATTTCCTACCGTAAATATATCAAAACTTAATTTTTTGATTAGTAACATGCATTGCTAAGAACTTCATTTGGACAACTTTAAAGGCGATTTTCTCAATATTTATATTTTTTTGCACCCTCAGATTCAAGATTTCCAAATAGTTGTATCTCGGCCAAATATTATCCTATCCTAACAAACCATACATTAATGGAAAGCTTATTTATTCTGCTTTCAGATGATCTATAAATCTCAATAAAAAAGACCCTTATGACTGGTTTTGTGGTCCAGGGTCACATATATTAAATAAATACTATCTCATACATTTAACAACACATTTGCATGTTTACAGTTCGATTTTGCTTATTAACAGTCCCATTGAAACGCAGGTAAACAAATGAAATATTTCTATTTTTAGAGTTCGTGTTTAATTTACTTGACATTTTCACGATTCAATTAATTATTAGCTTTTTATCAACTCACAAAGCCACTTGCAGTTCTTCCCAGTTTGGGAAACCCTACACTCTAAAAAATGCTGGGTTGTTTCAACCCAATGTTGGGTCAAATATGGACTAACATTGCCCTTATAGACATGTGTCATTTACCCCACTCCCTCATGAGCTGTTTTATCTCCTGATGAATATGGAATACCATAATTACAGGCAATTACTACAACAAAAAGAACAAACAGAATGGCAGCATGTGCGCTTTCCTGACACTGCCAACATCCCTAATGAATATGCTTGTCTTTTTAGACTTGAGTTTGATTTGTTAAAAGGGAATGTCAGAGGACTTCTGTTTTAGCAGATCATATGGGGAAACTATAAGCAGAAATAGAAAGCTTATAACCATGTACCTTCTCGTAACTCTCAGCTTCCACATGTTTGTTTTGGCGTAGCTCCTTGGCCACAGATTTGGGCAGCATCTGATGAAGGAGATCTTCTGCAAGGCGTCGTTCTCTCTTCAGGTCTTCTGTCTTCTCCCTTAGTGTAGATTAATCTAATGTTCAATGCATTTTATGATGTTAATATAAACATTTTTTTTTTTTTTTTTTTTACATTTTTTTTTTCTTTTTGCCTTTTTTTTATCAATACAGTATGTTTAATAGTAAGTTTAAAACAAGCCTGATAAAAAAAAGTAGTCAGAATACAATACCTAAAATAACCAACCTAGATAACGTTACTTTTTCATCATGTAATCTGTAATCAGTAATGGACTACAATTCATAAGTAATCTACCAAGCTCTGGTTAAAGCGCATGATAACGGGTCCTACTATTAATATCTCCCTTGGTCGCTTTAAATTCAGAGAGTATTCGTTTTATATAGGCTAAAATAAAACAACAGACTGTAACACCAATATTAAAGTAATTGATAACAAATATTAACATTAAACACATTTCAATTATTTAGATAAATGGCTACTTGTTACTACAGATAGCATATATATATATATATATATATATATATATATATATATATATATATATATATATATATATATCTTTATTTATAAATAAATAAATACAGTAGTTGTTTGTTACCTGCAAACGTCACATTCTGCTTCTGGTTGCTCTTTCTTTTGGGGTGAGATCTTCTTTCGGGCTTTATGTCTCCGGCTGTTGATTTTAGTTAAAGTGCCTTTCAGAGAGGCCGATGACAGGGTCCCAGACGTGAAACAATCATTTTTCATGTACTCCAGAGATGACATGAGATTACCCTTGTGTTTCACACCACATGCACTGAAGTCTCTTGAGTGAATATCCCAATCAAACGCTATGATATCATAATTGGCTGTCTTCTTTTCCTGGGAATAAGCTCATCGCGTGTGTCTCTGTTCGTCTTTGATGTGCAGTTTGATGCAGTATGTGACGTAGTTTTAATTGCAGGGTTAAAGTGAAGTGGTTGCTACAGACAAGAGAATATTTGATTCATTACATGTTTTATTTTTCTTACAGACGTGCACATTTTGTTTCTGCAATGAACCTTATAATAATGTTATTCGTCTCTTTCATCAAAAAGATAGGCCGTTTTGCATCGGAAATGTTTTACATGCCGTGCAGCTTTCTGGACTAAAATAAAGGACTAAAATAGATATTAGGCTGTTAGGCTAATAAAGCACTTTAACAGTTTCGTTAATAAGACAGCAAAAGTGTAATGCCATTCGTAATTAACTTGATAGCATATAATGCAACATGATTATGCTAGTAAAAGATGAACATTTATAGTTACAAATAATATGGTTAGTTATAGCTTGCAATTAATATGGTTAAAGTAAATGACTTATTTTTATTTCTAAGTAAAACAGTCGCTTAACGAGGGCAACTAAGATCTCTTCAGGTCTTTATTTGCACGTGCAAAATACTATAAATTAACTGGATATGGACAATCTGGAAAATATTTCCTTTCACTTGAATTGCCTACTATACATACGAAAGAGATCACGTTTAAGAATTGAAAACCGAAATTGTAATATAACAACCAAGAGGAAATCCTTTAAGGCTGCACTCTAAAAAATGCTGGGTTAAATACAACCCAGTGCTGGGTAAAATAGGGACAAACCCAGCAATTGGGCTGTTTTGACCCAGCGGTTGGGTTAAATGTTTAACCCAACCTTCTGGGTAGTAACCCAACCGCTGGGTCAAGCACTGGGTTGTATTAAACCTAGCATTTTTTTAGAGTGTAAGCACAAAACGTGAAAATAAAAATACATTAATAAATTAATAATTTAAATTGACTCAATTATTGCACCACACACACACTGTCTGTAATACTATCTAAAACTCTTGTTAATGGTTTACAAATATATGTTTTAATATCCAAAAGTGTCAATATCATAAACATCCTACACTCTAAGAAATGCTGGGTTAAATACAACCCAGTGTTGCATGGGTAAAATAGGGACAAACCCAGCAATTGGGCTGTTTTGACCCAGCGGTTTGGTTAAATGTTTAACCCAGGGCTGCCCAAACTTGGTCCTGGAGGGCCGGTGTCCTGTTAGTTTGGCATTTCTTGCGCACTGAAAAAAAAGAAGCAGACTGGCAGAAGGTGAGGGCAAATGAAACAAATGAAGCAGATCCAACAAGCCAAACAAGAAACTGTGTCAAAGTGTAAAATTCAATAGAGCGCCGTCTAGTGGCTGACAGACAATTTAAAATCATGAATTGCTTTTCAGCAATGTTTTTGAGAGTATATTCAGTGAAATGATTTCTCCACTGACAAACCATAGTTTGGCATTTCTTGCGCACTGGAAAAAAAGAAGCAGACTCGCAGAAAGTGAGTGCAAATGAAACAAATGAAGCAGATCCAACAAGCCAAACGAGAAACTGTGTCAAAGTGTAAAATTCAATAGAGCGCCGTCTAGTGGCTGACAGACGGTTGTAACCTTTACTACAGACCCCAGCACTACCATGCATGGTTTTTAATGATGTGGATGGATTGCACACAAATACATTTGAAGCAGAGTGAAAGGTAATGACGAAATTTTCATCTAATATCATTTATCTGTCATTTACTCTTTAATGTCATTTCCATAGAAGCGTGTATGTCATGCATTTTTAAATATATGTGTAACAGCACGTTTTTGATGAAGATGTATATTGTTAATTCAAAATATTAACTTATTAACTTTAAATTAATATCAAATAAAACACTACAGTTTAAATTATAATCAAGTTATTAACACTGCTTTAGTATGCTAGTCAATATATAAAATTAAGTGTACTTTAAAGGGATTGTTAACCCCCAAAAAATTAAATTCTGTCATCATGTACTCATTTGCATCACTTACTCTTATTCAAAATATCTTATTTTGTGTTCAGCAGAAGAAAGAGACTCATACATGTTTGAAACAACTTGAGGACGAATAAATTATGGCAGCATTTGGGTGAACTATCCTTTTAAAGAATGGCAAAATATTATTAAAACAATGATTTAAAAATGCACTTTAAACTAAATATTTTAATCTGCTATTATAACAAAGCACAATTTCCTGTGTTAAAAAGTTCTTAAGTAGACTTTTCTTTCATTAAGGTGATCTTATATCTACAAGAACAGGTTTTTAAAAACACACTTTTAAGATATGATTTTTAAGATGAAATGACACTTGTGTGTGTGTGTGTGAGTGTGAGTGAGTGTGTGTGTGTGTGTGTGAGAGAGAGAGAGAGAGAGTGTGTGTGTGTGTG
>NW_015505506.1:711629-712576 GCF_001515645.1 Sinocyclocheilus grahami
ATTGTTCAGGGAGGGAGGGAGCTAGAGACAGCAACACAAAAATAATATGAGTCAGCCTATAATTCAATAGTGTGTTCAGCATTAGAATTTTTCAACAAATATATTGTACTAATTTTGACATTTAGGCACTTTAGAACATATTTGAATACACAGTCAAAAGTTTTTGAACAGTACGATTTTTAATGTGTTTTTTTAAAGAAGTCTCTTCTGCTCACCAAGCCTGCATTTATTTGATCCGAAATACAGCGAAAACAGTAACACTGTGAACTATTTTTATATTTAAAATAACTATTTTCTATTGGAATATATTTACAAATGTAATTTATTCCTGTGATTTCAAAGCTGAATTTGAAGCATCATTACTCCAGTCACTTGATCCTTCAGAAATCATTGTGCTGATTTGCTGCTCAAAAAACATTTATTATTATTATTATTATTATTATTATTATTATTACGTTTCTTTGATGAATAGAAAGTTTATAGAAATCATTTATCTGAAATAGAAGTCTTTTATAACATTGTAAATGTCTTTATCATCACTTTTGATCAATTTAAAGCATCCTTGCCAAATAAAAGTAATATTTAGCAAAGAGAAATAATATTAAAATAATAATAAAAAGATCCTGACTCGAAACTTTTGGTATTGTCACAGTGTTGGTTGTGGTGCCCTGGACTGGCCACTTGAGGGCGCTCTGTCTGTTCTATGTTGTATGTGTTAAACTCCATTTCCCATAGTCCCTCGATAATAATAATAATAATAAATATTTCTTGAGCAGCAATTCAGCATATTATACTGATTTCTGAAGGGCCATGTGACACTGAAGACTGGAGGAATGATGCTGAAAATCAGCTTTACATCACAGGAATAAATTACATTTTAAAATATATTCAAATCGAAAGCAGTTATTCTAAATAGTAAAAATATTTCACAATATTACTGTTCTTGC
>NW_015505506.1:714385-714808 GCF_001515645.1 Sinocyclocheilus grahami
ATTAGAATTTTTCAACAAATATATTGTACTAATTTTGACATTTAGGCACTTTAGAACATATTTGAATACACAGTCAAAAGTTTTTGAACAGTAAGATTTTTAATGTGTTTTTTTTAAAGAAGGCTCTTCTGCTCACCAAGCCTGCATTTATTTGATCCAAAATACAGCGAAAACAGTAACACTGTGAACTATTTTTATATTTAAAATAACTGTTTTCTATTTGAATATATTTACAAATGTAATTTATTCCTGTGATTTCAAAGCTGAATTTGAAGCATCATTACTCCAGTCACTTGATCCTTCAGAAATCATTGTGCTGATTTGCTGCTCAAAAAACATTTATTATTATTATTATTATTATTATTATTATTATTATTATTATTATTATTATTATTATTATTATTATTATTATTATTATTATTA
>NW_015505506.1:714821-715030 GCF_001515645.1 Sinocyclocheilus grahami
TAAATGTCTTTATCATCACTTTTGATCAATTTAAAGCATCCTTGCCAAATAAAAGTAATATTTAGCAAAGAGAAATAATATTAAAATAATAATAAAAAGATCCTGACTCGAAACTTTTGGTATAGTGTATAATGTTACAAAAGCTTTTTATTTCAGATAAATGCTGATCTTTGGATTGTTCTATGTTGTATGTGTTCCTGTCCATTTCC
>NW_015505506.1:715567-751114 GCF_001515645.1 Sinocyclocheilus grahami
GATCATGTGACACTGAAGACTGGCGTAATGATGCTGAAAATCAGCTTTACATCACAGGAATAAATTACATTTAAAAATATTTTAAAATCGAAAGCAGTTATTCTAAATAGTAAAAATATTTCACAATATTACTGTTCTTGCTGTATTTCGGATCAAATAAATGTAGGCTTGGTGAGCAGAAGAGTCTTCTTTAAACACATAACAAATCTGACTGTTCAAAAACTTTTGACTGGTAGTGTAAATTTGTTAAATCTAGGCCAAAAGCCTTAAATACTTAAGATAAATAACATTCTGTGCTAACAAATTGAAATGAGGTGGTTGTTTTCAACAAGGTGGACACAGTTCTGTTCATAACAGTAGACCTGCTGGTGAAGAAGTGACAGGTAAGAAAAAAAAGGAGAGACAGAGATATTGGGGAAAATGAAGAAAAGGGAAAGAGAAGTAAATTGGTGCAGTTCAAGAGAGAACCTTTAATTATTTTCCACGGCCGCAGACTAAGGATTTAGACCTTTTTATGTGATGGCCATACAAATAATAGGGCTGTCTGTGGTTTCAGAAATTGTTGTGGAAGTATAGGCTATATACAAAAAAAGTGCCCAAAATCGCACCTTTTGGGGTACAATAGCTTGTCACTGGAGCAGTACTCTTAAAAGGACATGTTTGTTCCTTTTTTACCCCTAACAGGTAGGACTACATATTAGTACCTACTACTCTAAGGTACTAATGTGTACCTGTTAGGGGTAAAAAAGGTACAAAGATGTCCTTTTAAGAGTACTGCTCCAGTGACGAGCTGTTCTACCCCAAAATTTACAATTTTGGCTCCTTTTTTTTTCTGTGTGGCCTGGATGAGTGTGAGATTTCCCGGCCTGAAATTGCCTCCCAGTCCGGCCCTGCAGTAGACTATAAATGTAACTAATGACAACATAACTCCTCCAATAACAGATATAAGAGAAAAAAAGTCTTATTAGAAAATAAGTAGCTTATATGCCGCTGTTGTTTTGACTTGTTCAAAACAGCTGTTTTAAAATAATGTACGCTACAAATGCTGACAATAAGGTGTGTCTGTTTGGGTTGGAGCTAAACTTTGCAGAAAGTGGACCTAAAGGGCCAGAGCGGAGAACCCCTGAGATAAGGTAAAACGGTGGAAACTATTAATAGACCAAATAGACCAAAGCGGTAACTGGTTTAGAGACTAGCAATTAAACATTTTTGTGTTATTGTCAACTAAAAACAGCTGATTCATTCAGAAATTAATGTGACTGCATGAAGTATTAGGCCATCCGGGTATTTATTTATTTTTATACATTTGAGTATGGCTTATTCGTTTACATTTTATATTAAACATTTGATATATTCTGCAAAACTTAGATGACAGCTGGGACCCATTTTCATTTATTTCCCTTAAATGAAGAGAAATACAGGATGGTGATGCTTGATATATAATATATTATTAAGGGCATTATTATTAAGAGCTAAACTCATATGCAGATATTGTAAATCAGCGTTGTAATTTTTTGGTAACACTTTATTTTAATGGCCAATTCTCACTATTAACTAGTTGCTTATTAGCATGCATATTGCTGGCATGTTTACATAAAACACCTTGCATACTCAATGACACACACATCTACAGTACATCAACCCAATGCATAAGAAAAACAGCATTCATATAAAAAGCACACAGGTTTTTATTGCATATCAATTTCATGTATAAATTCTTCATAGCATTGGAAAGATTACATTTGGTATACATATCTATTCTACAGAATTAACATCAGAATCATGTCTTTTCCATGAAATTGCTCTAAAGTACATCTTCAGTAATCACAAGCATCAAAAAGAACTTCAGAATTTTCAGTATTATTCTACAATCCTTAAATGTTGTCATTATTTCTCTCCCACAAGCATATTGTTCAGTTCAATAACCATCTGCCCATAGTATTTAAGGCAGTAACAGGACTTAAAGTCAAACCTACTAACCTAACCACATGTACAATAAGTGCATCTACAAATTCATTCTTTTTTTTATTCTTTTTTTCTTTTTAATTTAAGATACACATTTCACAAATGGACACCATTATGACCTCTAAACACGAGTCATGCACAATAGTTTTAATAAACATAACAGAAGCAATATACAACTCATATCCAAATGAAACAAGCACCATCTATTTTCAAACCCATGTTCAAAATGAATTTTCTGACATATCAATGTCATTTATTTATTTTTTGGAAATACTATACACTTTTTTTTTTTAGAGAAACCACATTATCTATGGTTTTTGAAATGGTACGTTTGTTTGCAATGTAACAGTGGGCCAAGGACATTATGCATTGTTCACTTTTTGACCATTTTCCATGATGATTTAATCAGTGTGGGTCAATTTCTTCACCTACAGCGCTTGCTAAGTACAGTAGTATGTGACATGACTTCTCCATACTCATAATCCCATTACATCCCCAGCAATCCAATATGCATCAAACAGGCTTTTTACTCAAAGGTTTGAGTAAATGATATAGTGAGGAGATAGGTAAGATTACACAGTGCGCCACCTGGTAGTATATTGAAATACGACACTGCTGCATGTTTTTACACAACGTTATCAAGCAGATTGATTCCCTGTGAAAGGCCAGTCAAGTCCATCTTGCCTGGTTTGTGTTCGCAGTGAAAACAGATTAATCCACGTTCAAAACCGGCAAGTTCTTCTAACAATGCTTGAATGTTCTTTGCTTTTGTATTTAAAAGCATCTGATAAAAATGCCTGTTTGACCCAAGAGTTAAAGTGCTTGTTAAAACCAGCCTTGCTTAGAAAAATTCATTAAAATCAGTACTAAGAAAAGAGCTCAGATGTAAAGTATGAACTAGGCAGACAGGGGTGCATTCGATTTAAGTGCAGATTCCAGAGAGTCTTTAAACATCCAAAAAGAAGCGAGAGTATGAATTCCTGACCAAAAAGACATTCAATCGAGAGAAGTTAAGTCTGACTCATACCCTACATATTAAATCTACTCTACACATTCATGATATTCATTCAGCTGTTTACGATTCATTCGCTGGCTTCACAGTTCAGGAGTTGGATGAGGACTCACATGTGTTTTCATGGATTTGGGCATCTCTCAGAAACCTCTACGCTCTTGTGAACGTTAAATGATATTAAGTATTTGAATTATGTAGAATCTGATATGATATTTAGGACTAGCAAATGGGATATTGAAAACATGCGACATTTGAACCCAGAGAGATACTGTCGATCCATTTTCTTCATGAAGATGTTTGACTATGAGTGATAAAATGTGTAAAAATATCAACATATAATGCCCCTCTATTGAGTTACCTGATATTTTAGTCAAAAATAGTTTTTTTTTATGTTTATTTATTTTTCTTAAATCACGCAGTGCCTACTTTTCTAAATGTTTGAACAGATGCATCTTAAACCAGACTTCATGATTATGTGCTCATAATATAAACACACTATTTTGTAATTCAGATTTTGGCAACTTGTATCTCTACGATATGGAAGCCCGTTTCCGCCACTGAATAAAAAATAAAAAAGGTAATTGCGACTTTTTATCTCACAATTCGGACTTTTTTTCTCAGAATTGCATGATACAAACTCGCAATTGCGAGTTAAAAAATTATAATTGTGAGATATAAACGAAATTCTGAGAACATATCAGTCTTTATCCCCCCCTCAAAATTGGACTTTAACTTGCAATTGCGTGTTATAAAGTCAGAATTGCGATATATATATCGCAATTCTGACTTTATAACACGCAATTGCAAGTTATAAACTCGCAAACTATAAACTATAAACTCTAAAATTGCAAACTATAAACTCGCAATTTAAAAAAAAGTTAGAATTGCTAGAAAAAAAGTCAGAATTGCGAATTATCTCGTTTTTATCTCGCTTATATCTCGCAATTGTGACTTTATATCTCGCGATTCTGTGAAAAAAGTCTGAATTGTGAGATAAAAAGTCGCAATAACCTATTTTTTATTCAGTGGCGGAAACCGGCTTCCATACTACGAAGAGCATGAAGAATTCTGAATTTCCATCATATTACAGTAATTTCATTCCTTCAAACGAGTGGGTAAATAATTTTTTTCTTCATTTTTTTCATTAATAATAATAAAAAAAAATCTAAATAAATAAAAGACAGACACTCATCAATGTAAGTAGCAACAACAGAGGGGGAAAAAAAAGTGGAGGCGACCACTCGGGAAAGAAATGATTGTCAAAGAAAAGGGGGTTTTGGCACACAACACTCTCTGCTACCAACGGTTAACTCAGTCTGTCCATCATACAACAATATTGTACAAATTTGGTCCTTCACTAAAGAATTATATTAACATTTAAGCACAGATGTGCTCAAAAAGAAACAATACTGTTTACTGAAGAACAAATCACATAGAAAAAAAAATCATAATATTACTGAATGCAAGAAAAAGAAAAGATTTCCAATTGCCCCACTGGAGAATAATTTAACTCTTAAAAACAAACTTTCAGTTGGGAATAAAGGTTGTATACAGCTAAAACACTAAGCATAACAACAATAATTACAATGACCGTGATGCTATACACATGAACAACCGTGCTGAGCGATTTATCGTATGAAGATCCGGCTGGGGACGAGACAAAATCGCACAGCCCAACACAAATCTCCCAGCATTTACTTTTTGAGACAGTGGCTTACAAACTGCATTGAGCCTTCAGGGGAAAGTTAGCATGCTAGTTGTGGGCTTAGGCTTAAGTGCTTCTACTGCCATTGGAAATCAATGTTGATGTCTACTATAATGATCTACTGTAAGACTTCGGCTGTGAGTTAATAGAAAGGAAACCTTGGTACAGTGCTGTAGAAGATCAGCGTGCGAATGGAATGCTGAGTAGAAACGGTTCAAATCTCCAGTTGAAGAAACACTCAACTACTCTGTCCACTCAAGCCTTCCTGGGCTTCTCCGAGAACATGTTAAAAACCCCTTGAGAGCAGTCTCTATGAAATGCATATCATTGAAAATGAGGTGGAGGGGTGATTTCAGAGTCATTCGAATGCATCGCTCCCTCTTGAATCAGCAGAGAACATCACTATAGTGGCTAGTTGCAGACAGGAAAGATGCTGTAGGGCTGGGATTCGGTGAGTGCACTCGTGTTGACTCTCCCGTCTGTGATTGGTTCCTGTGTCTGTTTCACTCAACAGTACGCTCTCCTCCTCGTGTTCTCATAGTGGTGGTTCATCTACTGTGGCATTGCTGGTCTTCACGAGCTCTTTTTGATGCGTCTTCATGTTGGTCTCTTGCCCTCCCCTCCTTTCTCCCTCCATCTCTCGTTTGTCTTGTTGGCGTTCTCAGATGTTGTTGAGGGGGTGAAAGGAGCTCGTCTCCGACGGCCCTCCTCCTATGTTGAGCCAGGCATCCAAGGAGTTCTGGGAGGATGAATGCAGATTGGTGTTCTCAGACAGAGAGAGCATCATTGCATAAGCCTGGATGGAGAAAAGGAAGACAGTTCAATCGTAAAGCCAAAACATTCGTCATCTGTTAATTAGGGTTTGTGCATTTCAGAAGCTAGCATGTAAATAGACAATTTATCAGTCATTATTTACTCGTTCCAAATCCACATGCATGTTATTTTGAGCTGCTTATTCAATGCTCAACAGAAAACAAAATAACAGCATTTGGATTAGAAACAATGTAAAATAGACTAGTAATTATTTAATAGCAAGTGGATATGCATTCTTAAAACATAATGAGGTATTCAAAAGCAGACATTGTCCTGTCGATACACAATATTAAAGGACAACCATTACCTGGTATATCAGTATAACATTATTCTTACATATAAGACATTTAACGAGTCCACATGAAATGTTGAGACCAGAAGACTAAAGTTATAAATGTGACCCTGGAGCACAACACTGGAGTTTTAAGTCGCTGGGGTATATTTGTAGCAATAGCCAAAAATACATTGTATGGGTCAAAATTATAGATTTTTCTTTTATGCCAAATATCATTAGGATATTAAGTAAATGAAATCATGTTCAATGAAGATATTTTGTAAATTTCCTACCGTAAATATATCAAAACTTAACTTTTGATTAGTAATATGCATTGCTAAGGACTTCATTTGGACAACTTTAAAGGCGATTTTCTCAATATTTAGATTTTTTTGCACCCTCAGATTCCAGATTGTCAAATAGTTGTATCTCGACCAAATATTGTCCTAACAAACCAATCATCAATAATCAGTGTATTTATTCAGCTTTCAGATTATGAAAAATGTACCCTTATGACTGGTTTTGTGCTCCAGGGTCACAAATATGAGGAAATGATACAGAACGATAATAGTGTTAGTTATGTTAATGCCATTCAGTTAATATTTATTTATCAACGTTGAACATTAAAAATATTATTTCTGAAACAAAATAGAAAATGACAATGACAGTTTTATTAACATTTTCCCCACATCAATTATTGCAGGAATTCCCAACCTTTTCATTCAAAAATGGTAAATTTCTACAAAAAAGTACCTTCCCATAAATATAATACATTTTATTTTAGCATAATTTCTGCATGCATAATAACAGATTGTACATATTTTAGCATCTGTGTATATAAATACACTAAAATAACCAAATCTATTATTGTTCATTATAGTATACGTAAACTATACTTGTTCTCAAAATATGCCATTTTATTTTATTTTGTCTTTTGTAAAGACAAAACTAAAAATACCCCCCCTCAATATGTGTTCATATTCATAAGATGGTCTTCGACTGTCTTTCCTTCTCTTGAAGTTTGCGTGACTACGTACAGCTGATGTGGGCTCATGGCATAGTAGCAGCTCTCTGGAGCAGGTACATTCACATACCTGTGTTTTAGCCTGCCTGAAAAGTGTTTCTTTCAGCGCCTCCGACTCTACCGAGGTGCTAAAAATGTCTTTAATGTCATAGGGCTCCTCGCCAGCCTTATGGAACTCCAGGCCTTTGGGGAAACCAGGCAGAGGTTCCAGATCTAACAGGCCTGCATCCTCCTCAATGCACCTGTACCGGGATAGGGAGGGGTGTGGAGAGGGGAGGGACCCTCAGTTAGCCCAACAACCGCAATCTAAATATTGGAACTGGATGCATTTGAGGAGCATGCACTGGATGAGATGGTGACGGGACATGAAAAATACAAGTGGTCATCACACTAGCGGATGAAAGCACAAAACAAACGGACACAGCTTTGGTGGCATTCATGGTCAACAACTCTGTCTGCCTCTGTCCATGCAGAATTAAACGAGATGCAAACGGAATAAGCCTCCCTAGCTTTTGAATAAAATATGCTACACAATATTGAACACTGATGCCGGTGGCATTCCAGCAGCAATTATCATTTCCGGGAAAGGACAGTGAAGGAGAGAACAGAAATGCAATAAAACTGGACAGTGATGTTTTTCTTTGTTTTGGCAAACCAGAGTATAGTGACAGATGACTAGTTGCTGATTAGTTGTGTTAGTTGTTTCAAGAGGACTGAGAGACAATGAGGGATCACAGCGACAAACACTATGGGAAACAATGAATATCTGTTCAACAACATCTAAAGGTTACAATGGGTCATATCCAGCAGTGTTACACAGACACTCTATTCCACAATCTGGTGAGCTGCCTTGCTCTCTACTTAGGGAACTTCCTTGTGCCCTCTAAAGATGCATTCTAACTGAATTGATTTGGGACATTTAACATAGGCAGAAACTTGGCATTCTGGAATTGCTTGCTTTGTGAGAGATGGTTATGCCTTCAGGAACAGGCTTTTTTTTCCAATGTAAGTGCACCTGTGCAGCTCACTGGGTTTTGGAACAGAGCTGTAGTGTTGAAGGCCCATTGTACTTCTGTTGCTTGGTAATGATGTTACGATAAATACGATACATTTTCGTTCTCTACAACTTCTGATCTTAAAGGGATAGTTCACCCAAAAATGAAAATGTGATGTTTATCTGCTTACCCCCAGGGCATCCAAGATGTAAGTGACTTTGTTTCTTCAGTAGAACACAAACGGAGATTTTTAACTCAAACCGTTGCAGTCTATCAGTCATATAACGGAAGTGAATGGGAATCATGGCTTTGAGAGTCAAAAAAACATACACAAACAAAACCAAATTAAACCCTGCGGCTCGTGATGATACATTGATGTGTAAAGACACAAAACGATCGGTCTGTGCAAGAAACTGAACAGTATTTATATCGTTTTTTACATCTGATTCACCGCCATTGTCCGAACTGTCCTGAGCCACCTATCTCTCAAATGGACCATTGACACTCTATCTACAATCTCAATTAGGAGTTTAATTAGAGGTTTAATTTGGTTTTGCTTGTGTATATCTTTTTGACTCTCAAAGCCGTGATTCCTATTCACTTGCATTATAAGACTGACAGACTGCAACGGTTTGAGTTAAAAATCTTTGTTTGTGTTCTACTGAAGAAACAAAGTCACCTACATCTTGGATGCCCTGGGGGTAAGCAGATACACATCACATTTTCATTTTTGGGTGAACTATCCCTTTAAACGAACACTCAACCAAAACTGAATTTTTGCATTATAAAAATGTAACTTTACGAGTTTATAATTGAGTGAAAAGTTTGGAATAATTATTTTTGTTTTGATTTGATGTTTGAAAGAAATATCTAATTCTCACCAATATATACAGTATACATATATATATATATATATATATATATATATATATATACATATGCATATATGTGTGTGTGTGTATATACTGTATACATACTATTTTAATATATTTTAAAATCACATGATCCTTCAGAAATCACTCTAATATGCTGATTTGCTGCTCAAGAAACATTTATTAGAGTATTATCAATGTTGAAAAAAGCTGTGCTGCTTTTTTTGTTTGGAAATCATGACACTTAGTATTTTGATTTACATCATTTGTTTGAAAGAGAAATATTATAAATGTATTTTCTTTCACTTTCGATCAATTTAATGCACCCTTGCTGAATACGATTTATCACAGGAATAAATTATTATTATAAATTAATTTGATGTAAATTCTAAACAACACAAATAAATTCATTTGAAAACATTACAGTAGAAATCAGTTCTTTTAAATTGTAATACTAATTATATAATCATTCTATTGCTGTTTTACTGTATTTTGGATTAAATAAATGCATCCTTGAGAGCATAAGAGACTTCTTTCAGCAACATTATTTTTTTTATAAATTACATTTTTTTTACTATAGTGTACATAGTTTATATACACAACATTTAAAAGCCAAATTGCAAATTTAAATAAGGGTAATACTATTATCATTAATATAAATATATTATCATTATGAGCTTACACTGCTCATACTGCTTTCTTAAAGTCAACATAAGATCAGAACTGACCCTCCTAATGTTTCTGATTTGATTGTTTTATTGCTTTTTTTTTGTATGTTGCAGTAAAATGAATTGGAAAAATGCTGTATATAAGATCTACATGTTCACGTCTATAAAATCACAAATAATAGATCGATAGGATTATAATGTATGTTGCAGTAAAATGAATTGGAAAAATGCTGTATATCAGATCTACATGTTCACGTCTATAAAATCACAAATAATAGATCGATAGGATTATAATTGTGTATATTTTGCTCGTATGATAGTTGAGTGTTCATTTAAATAGAGTTGCCCTGTTTAAGCCTTTCTCCAGTAAACAGACAGATGTGATTTTCTGACCTGCGCGTGTGTTCGTAAGACATAGGGAGAGGGGTGGGCTCCTCGTCCTCGTCATAAGTGCCCTGCACCATAGTGACGGGAGAGGCCGTCTCGTCCTGTGACTTTTCTGTCAACGAGCCTTCCTCATCTTCATCATCTCCCTCCATCTCCTCATCTTCCTCCGCCAGTTTTGAGGTGGCATGAGTGTGACTCTGAGGCTGATCGTCCTCCGTCTGCTCTGGCCTGTAATCACAGTACTCATTTAGTTTTACATGACCATTTTCATCCTCATTTTGATGCTTTGAATTCAACAGGCTGATTTTACTACTGTACCTTTAACATCTCTACATGTAAACAACATCTGTTATTACTGGCTAAGATCTTTGCAAATAAAATGAGTAAAAACACCAATTTGAATACTTTGATTTTGAATACTAAATTTTTGCTGATATGTAAACAGGAAAAGTCACAGCAAAATAATTTTTCTTAATCGTTATTTTTGTCATCTATAAAATATCTACACATCTACATGTTTTCAGATAATAAGAATTCTTATCTTGTTATACCCATTTTCTTTTCTCATGTCAATTTAAGATACTTAGATATTATACTGGAAAACAGAACCAAAATAAAAAAATTTGAAACATTTGTGCAGTTTAAATTTCATAAATTGTGTGGATGATTTTGCAAACAATATCTGCAATGTAAATGTTATGCTAATGTGACTACATAGTAGAGCCCGGCCGATATGTTATTTTTTGGGGCCGATACCGATATTAGGGAATAAAAAAGGTACGATATCGGTATATCGGCCAGTATTCTTTGTGTATATTATAGTACAGTACCAGTCAAAAGTTTGGACACTTTCCCATTCGTGTGTTCAAACATTTGACTGGTACTATATATAGAATACAGTATATACATAAACAGAATATATATACATAAACACATTTTTTGCAATGATTACTCTCAAATGTGGTGATGAAACACTTATAATGACGTGACATAGATACGTAATGGAGGCAGGGCATTTAACAAATTAACATTAAACTTTATTATCCAAAATGAGTCTGACATCAGTGCACTGAACAGTAAAGTTGAAGTTTATTCAACTTTAATTCAATTAAATTCCATTCAACTTTATTCCACTGAAGTTGATTTCACTTCGGAACATTCATTCACGGATTTGCGCTACTGTCTTCACACACAGACGAAACTTACTAGAGAAGTGTGACATAATATACCTGTGTAAATAAATACAATATAAATTCACGTCTCGCGCACTTTAATGCCCTTTGAATGTAACGTGTACGTTCCCTTGGAACTGGAATCATGGCGGAATTTCATGTGAAGTCCACTTCGCAGGGCACTTACGGTCGAATACGACCACGCTTGAATGCCTGAACAAGAGACCTCCTTACTCCACCGATACCGATATATCGGCGACAGGCTCATATCAGCGATAATATCGGCAAAACAATATATCGGCCGGACTCTACTACATAGTACATCAAACTGATTTATTTAAAAAATAAAATACTTTTTTTCCCCCCATGATATGTCCCCTTTAAAATATTTAGTTCTTATAATTACCTTTTTTTAACCTTTTGACTGAAACAATATCCTTAGCAGAAGGAAGGCTCCTGTCTTATGTCTTTTTTTTCATGTTCAAAGCTATCATCTTGCTTTTTCCCATCCAAGTTTCTATCAACTTGGGATTTAAGCTTGAAAAACCTTTCAACTTAAACAAGAACTAACACACATACACTAAAAGCTTCCTCTCTGAAAACTTTGCACAACATTGCACATTTTGGAAATTCCTTGACCGAATGTCTAATGGCCGCTGGCGATGAGTTTTTATGTCCTTGGGCAATGGAGACAACTATGACATCTAACTACACCTCCCAAAACACCGGATAAAATAATAAGCTATTTTCACCCTGAGAGTCCATTGCAGTAATTCTCTCATCATAATCTGACTGCCAAATATCAGTGCTGTGCTGCTCTCTGGGTTGCCATCCATCATTTCGGACTGGGCAGTAATTCCCCTGCCTGGCCAGAGCTCGAAAACACAGATCCACGAATGACAAACACACCGATTTCACAATTAATGACAGATGTTTCTTGCGAGCATGGCAATGATGAATTGGCTAATTTCAGAGAGGCGAGACAGAGCGAGCTAGACAGGTCACGAGCAATCATCATGGTTTGTCTCATTGCCACCGAGTTCCAGAGAAAACGCTTGTTCTGCAAAGCAGCTATCAGCACCGCGCCATTCCACTACCTCTCTTTTTCCAAACGTTTCAGCTTATGATATCATTGCGCGCACTCCTCCAAAGTCGCTTTTACTTCAGTACTCTGAAACTGACTTCTATTGAGCCAGACGACTGTCAAGTGGAAGGAGGAGGGGGTCGTAAGGTGGGTGGTTAAGCTATGTGAGGTGTAGACTTACCAAAGCCGAAAAAAAGAACAAGAAGAACTGCTTGTTTCCCATTTTCCATCATGCTTAAATATCTCATAATCAAATTTGCCCTGGTCTGAGAGAAAGTCCATGCCACGTGGGAGACAGCAGCGGTCCTGCCACAGACCTGTGCTTTGTCTCTCAGTCTAAACATGTCAGAGTGCTGTTTGCGTTAGCTGCGAGGAAGGGGGGTCCGTCAATGCAGCGCACAGATAAATGTCTCAGTCTGAGGGTCCCCTGATAGAGCTAAACCTGCAGCCCCCTACAGACTGACAGTCAAACTCAGTCAGAGAGACCAGACGCTCTTTGAAACACTATTAACCCAGCTGCAGGGAAACCTCCATCATGCCCCTCTCTGTATGGTGAAGTCCAGATCACGTCTTTTTCCACTGCCATTTACAGAGGAAAAGAAAGGAAGAGTACCTGAGTTTCTCTTTCATAGCTCATTAGATTTAATGAAGCTCTTCATTTAAGTATCGACTTTGTCTCAGATGTTTCTCCTAACATTCCTTGGGGGTAAAAACTGTTGACGTACTGTGAAACTATAAGGGGCCATTCATACCGAATTCCACTGGACTTTTCTGTTTTTCTATACAAACATGCTAGATGAACGTGTTTGACTTTTGCACTCATATCTCGTGCATGAAACGGCATTCCACCACCCAAAAACATGTTCTGTGTGAATGACCCCTTAAAGGGTGACATCGGTGGTTCAACTGTAAAGTTACGAAGCTACGAGAATACGCAAAGAAAACAGTATTCAAAACAACTGTCGCGCGTTCACGACAGTATCATAAGCGGACGAGTAGAGACGAAAATGTGGAATAAAGTCGTTATTTTTGTTTTCATTGCCCAAAAAAGTATTCTCGTAGCTTCGTAATTTTACAGTTGAACCACTGATGTCACACGAACTACTTTGTCGATCATCTTGGTACTTTTCTGGACCTTGAACGTGGTAGTTACCTTGCTGTCTATGGGAGGGTCAGAGAGCCCTCAGATTTCATCAAAAATATCTTAAATTGTGTTCCGAAGATAAACGGAGGTCTTACGGGTTTCGAACAACACAAGGGCGAGTAATTAATGACAGAATTTTCATTTTTGGGTGAACTAACCCTTTAAGCTATAAAATTAAGTAGGATTGCATGAATCAGATGGTGTCATGTCTCATTTAAGTAACACTGTCTCAGATGTTTCTCATAAAAATCCTTAGTAGAAATAATAGTAGACTCAAATTAGACAACAATGAACACAGTAAGAGTACTTAGCTGTACAATTAGTTTGGATAGCATAGCTCAGCTAATGGATTTCTCAATTATGTCTCATTTATGTATCAACTGTGTCAGATGTTTCTCCAGCAATTCATTGGCAGAAATAAATACAGAGGTAAATATATAGGTTATGTCTCATTTGAGGATCAACTATGTCTCGAATGCTTCTTCAAGAATCCCTTGGGAGAAATACAGATAGGGTCAAATAGGACAATTGTTTATTGACAAATGAGACAATTATTGTATTTATTAATACAATTATTTTGGATAGCATCGCTCAGACGAATGCTCTCTGTTATGTCTCATTTGAGTATCAACTTAAATGTTTCTCTGAAAATGCCTTGTATAGGAGAAATACAAAATAAGGTTAAATTAGACAAATTTTGCCATCAGTGTTGGGGGGTAATGCATTACAAGTAACACGAGTTACATAATCAGATTACATTTTTCAAGTAACTATAAAAGTAACACTTTTAAATTTACAATGCAAGAGTTACTTTTTTTTTTCAAATAAGTAACGCAAGTTACTTTTTTCCCCATTTATTCACTGACACCTCTCCTGTCTCCATGTTGAGAGAAATTGGGAGTGAGGTGCAGAGGTGCTTCCTTCAGCCTGAGGTTTATTCATTTCACTTTTGGTTTTTTAAAGTTGCCAAAAAAACTTGCAATTTTTTTGTTAGTAAAAATAAATAAGCAAGCCCAGCCCAGGTGACAAAAAGTAATGCAAAAGTAATACAATTAGTTACTTTTTATAGAGTAACACAATATTGCAATGCATTACTTTTAAAAGTATGGAGCAATAAAACGAACATGGATATTTGTATAGCTCAGATAATTGAGTTCTCAGTTATGTCTCATTTAAGTTTGAGACATTGTTGAAATAGCTTCTAAAAACTCAAGAAGGGACACATGTGAGACTTTAGTCTTTTTCTCAAAAGAACAGCCTGAAAAGCAGGAGACTTTACCAAATTCTTCATTTCATTGCTTAATAGGAGAAACAAATGAGATATGACATTTTATATTATTTCCTTCAAAGTCAAAAAGACAGAAGAAGGTAGAAAAAAATTATAACTTTCCAGCATGCATGCAGACTAGCTGCACAAGAGTGACAGAAAGCGAGAGGGAAATGGGCAAACAGCGTCATGAAATACGACGCATGAGCGCAGAGGGGAATGTTGCAGCTGCCTGTCCATTCGAAGCGGGTGTTTCTGTGAGGGCGATTTGCAAGGAGACAAAACAGAGCACTTATTTGAATTACAGATATTAAAATGCCAGGCCTGCTTGTACGAGTCAGGACTATTGATCCCAGATGGCAGTGTGAGGTTTCGGCCCACGCCAGAGCTTTAAAGTGACTAGGCAGAGGCATCGGGTCTCTGGTGGAGTGTGGAGGAACCGAAAAACTGAGGAGGACCATTACGTGTCTAAAAAATAATTTGTGTTTTTGACCATGGATCTGTTCGTGCGCATTTGTCTGTGTGAATCAGACTGCGCTGCACCTAAACCGAACTCTGAAGCAATGTGAACCTGGCCACACACCGACAGTCGTGCTGACGGTTCATGACTTTGGCAGTAATGCGCTTTTGTTTGGTGTTTTCATAAGCCGATGGAATGTGCTCCCTGATGTGTATCTGGCTGTGCTTAATGCAGAACAGAACTCAACAAGGTGAAATGACTCATTGAGATGCCCCGACTGAAGGCGAAGTCTGTAATGGGTGCCGCCACACACACACACACACACACACACACACAGACACACACACACACACACACACACACACACACACACACACCCACACACACACACCACACACGCACACACACACACACAAGGCTGGTTGGAGTCCAGCAGTATCACAGTCCTCCACTAGAGAGCAGACTGTAACTTCAAGAGCCAGCTTGTCTGACTGGACAGGTTATGAGTTTGTTGCCATAGCTTCAAAAAATATTCTGTGCATGTGTGTGTTTGTGCGTGTGTGCGAGCTCGTACCTTTTCTCCGAGGAGCTACAGGCCTGGTTCAGCTCACTATTGGAGATGAAGTTCCTAATCTCTGAGAAATACGAGTCCTCCTTCTCATCCAAAAGTGCATGATTGTCAGACTCAGAGTTCGGTGAGGAAATATTTGTTCCTAAATTTGAGAGGATCCCAGACTGCTGACTCACTACAACAAAGTAGAAAAATAAATACATTAATAAATACGAATAAGATAAATAAACATACCTAAACAAACCTTATAAACGACAGTTGCATGCGTTCTTGCCAGATACCGTTAGCATTTATTTTCTTATATTTTATATTTATTATCATCTGCACATTTATTTATTTTGGTTAAATTTTTTTAGCACTGATCACTTCCCAAAAAATATGAAAAACATTATTTAAATAATACAGTAATATAAATTCAGGCAATCTTTAAAATATATTATTTACCTAAACTGTTAAAAAAATACATTTCTACCAACATCACAGATTTTTTTTTTTAGAATTTTTTTAAATAAAAGCAATTTTATTTTACCTGGAATATTCTCATGTTCATGTTTCTTTAAGTGGCGGTCCAGATTGGTCTGTTGACCGAAGCAGCGATTGCAAAGGTGGCACTTGAACGGCTTTTCCTTGTTATGAATGTTACGAACATGTCGCTGGAGGTTGGAGGAGATGCTGAATGAACGGTCACAGTATTTACATCTATGAAGGCGAAAAACAGAAAATCATGGATTTTATATGAGGTTTCTGTTGGGCTGAAACAATAATCAAAAGCTGTAGGATACATCAGCATGCACACTGACACCATTTTGGGGCTTGTATGCATGCATTCAACATTCTGAAAAATTGGACATGATCCACATTTTAGTCTAACTCTAATGACCCCGGTGTTGTATTGTCTGCTGGTGTTGTCAATGTTTGCTGACAATGACCCCACCAAGAGGCTGACAAAGGTAATGCAAACAGCTTTGAAGGCATGTTGAGCAGTGTAAGATATCTCACAGAAGCTCTAATTGCATTTCTGCATGAAAACAAATACTCCCTTATGTCCTTTTATGGCTAATTAGGTTGCCATTAAGTTTTTCCTTCATGCCAGCCAATGAAATTGTAAACATGATAGATGATGAAGTGAAGTACATTTTCCTTATTTTGATATATACATATGTGATATGTGATGTCCTCTGTGTGCTAGCGTGTCTCAACAGTCACGGTTTGGCCCTCTGTAGCTCACTTGTGTGCAATGTCAGATCAGACAGAATAGGCAGGAGAACATCAATTTAATGTGCTGATAAACAAACAATCGCAGCGAGGCAGTGTCAGGGGTTCGCCCGGACAGTGCCTTCTTTGTTGGGTGGCCGGCGTAGCTTAGACTCCCTCGGTCGCAGCAAAGTTGACTTTCAGGGCTAATTGCTTTGGGAAAATCGCTTGTCATCAAGTGCTCAGAATCTAGATGCAGGCCTCTTTTTATGTTCCAGTTTATTTTGCGAGCAAATGTGTGTGCGCTTCTGCACAGCCCGATTTTCCAGACTTGGCACATCACGGTTCATAGAGAATGGTACAACGCCAAGACAACGTTTCGTTTTTTTTTTTTTAAAGTCAGTCTTTTCTACCTCCCATTTTGTTTATTTTCATTACTTGGTCCAGAGGGACTTTAAATTACTTCATCATCTCTGTTCTTTTTTTCCTCTGTTACAAAGACTGTACATGAAGCGTTACAATCCGAATGGGGTCTTTCAATGGTCAGACGTAGTGGGCCAATTTCGCTGCATAGAGTAGCTGATAGCATCTACAGCAAATACTACAATGAAGCCTGAAGCCGGCCCGCTCTGATATTGACCTGACTCTGCCTTTTTTTGCTGAAAGTAAGATGGGGAGATGCTGATGATGTCTGCTATTTGTTAGGGTAAATTGTTTCTAAATGAGCTAATCAGGGGATTGTTGTGAAGGAGCCAGGCATGTAGCACTCGTGTCCCACGGGAGGCTCTCTATCTCGTCGAGTGTGTTCACAGGGCTCTATGGTAGATTTGTAGAACTCAAAGAGGGGTTTGATTCCGCCTGACCCTTTTTGTACGCTTAGAAAAACGTGTGTGAAACTGCTAGATGTTATAGAACTACCACATTTTTTATTCTCAGTAGAATGCAATAAAGTTAAAGAAAATAAACGACATTTTACATTTTCTGAAGAAAAGGTGATGCTAGAGTGTTCACATTGTTATGTTTTTAGGGTGTTTTTATGTGTTTTAAACTGTAGCTGCTATAATATGGCATTGCAGGTTCTGGGTAGTTGCTATCTGGTTGCTTGCTTGCTCTCATCTTATCATCTGCTAAGCAAAAATCGTAAATGTGTAATATCATCTCAACACGTGGCAAAATGTGAGGTAAAATTAATGTCTGTTGCACGTCACATTTATTACTTATGGTCAAGGGTTTGTTGAAAATTGAGGAATAGTAAAAGCTATGTTTGCCATTGGAAGCGCCACGATTAAGAGATTTTCCCTCGTTTTCACTTATATTTGTTCAGAAAGTGGACTGTTAAGAAGCCTTTGGCAGTAAAGGTCTTACATCTTAGTCATGCCTGGGTCAAAATATCACTTAAAAATGTGAAAGCCCCCCGATTCCAAAGTGCCCTCATCACCCTCATATAGAGGACTTTCCACAGCTGGTTAGTAGCCAAATCAATGATAATTAAGCCGTTCTATAAACAGAGCATGGATGTCTCCAGGGTGCTATTACCAGCCAACATTGTCCAGAGCTTGCTCTACCTCCACAACATCTGCGTAGACAGAATCAATCTTCTTTCTTTTTTGATCGCGCTGCCTCTAATGTCTCATGTCTTTCATTGTTTCTATGTTATATTTCTCAGAATGAGCAATGCTTTTATTGCAACGTAATTCGCAAGAACATATCTAATGTGCCGATCACATAACTTAAAAACTGTCCATGTGTGATTTTGCATCTACTTGTATATCAGTCTGGGAACGTCAAGCATGAGTGAAATGTGTTTCTCATGTTTTGAAAAGTAAAAAGTGGGAATGAACCTATGGAGTAATTGGTAATGGTTGGATTTAGGCTATATTGTTTGTGTTGGATGACTATGTGGCCTCACACCAAAAGCCATGTAAAGTTACATGAATGTATGTGCATGTGGTAGAAAAAGTAAAGTTCTGTTCCAAAACCTAATTAGCTGATTACATCATAGACACATCTCCAATACAAGGGTTGTTCCAAATGTAGGCAGCATAATAATTTTTTTAAGTATTGTTTCTTTAGCTTAGCAACATGCCAATGTCAAACTACTGGAATACATCGTGAGGTAAGTCTCCTGCACACAGGAGGCACAAAGCTTCAGAATTTCAATACTGCATTTGTGTGTGTGAGAAAGAGTGTAGGTCTAAGAGTGGCTTACCTGTAGGGTTGTTCTCCTGTGTGTGTTCGTAAGTGCCTTGTAAGATTAGCTGACCTGGGAAAGATTTTCCCACAGTACCTGCAAAGGATGAAAACTAGACTTCGATACAGTCGTCCAGCATTGTTACAACTCCAGTATTCAGAGGGTTGTAACCCATTGGCTGGGGATATTCAATGTAAATTTTGGATGAATATTAAAACAAAAGCAGATTATCGGTAAATTTATTTCTATATACTTTATTTCTCTATTAGGTGTGTTTAGTGTGTTGGTGTATACCTCTAAATATAATGATATGGTAGAAATGCTTTAAGTAAAGCTGCAGAGTAAGGATGTGTTTACTCTCGTTTCACGAGTGGTGCTCACCTGCAGGTATATCGCTCCTTGCCTTTGCGTAAGATAGCATCTGAGAGAGAGGGAGGCGGGGAGCGGAAGTTAAAAAGGTGGTGTGAGGAGTGCTGGAGGGAATTGGGAGCATCCAGTTTCAGAGATCTAAAGCTTTCCAACTTCTCAGTCATGTTTTCCATCGCAGACACCTGAGGAGAGAACACGAGGCGAGTTCAGAGAGGAATACTCTGTGTTTGATGCACAGCTCAGGGCCTCATTTAATCAGAAACTTCTCTTGAATTGATTTTAGGAGTCATCTGGGACTAAGAAACTTTTTTTTGCATTTGTTTTTGTTTAGGGCAGATGCATGAAGAACAAAATAACAGCAGTGGTGTGGAACTCTGACAGAGAGCCTGGGAGTTTGCATCATAACCAGACAGGATGGAAAGCTGGAGGAAGTTATATATCAGAAGGTCGAGTCTTGATTGTGCTGTTCAAGAGTGACCTCCCTAACCTATGGCACGTTGGCAGCCACTCGAGCAGCCCCTTGGGAGCCCCCGGCTCCTACTTTGTTCCCAACAAATCTCTGAGAGAAGCGTCTGAATGAGCCATTCACCTCCATGAGCGGTAACCATACAATGCAGTTTAAGATACCCCTCGCTGATAGTACTTCCCCTGATGCAGAACAAAGGGTTTGCTATGCGGCTCTATGGCCAAAAACAGCTTACATCCTTCCTACTTTTGGAATATGGATAAACATAGAGACAGTGTGTTTTAATTTATTTACACATTTCTCGGTATCACCTTGATTCTCTTACCCCCGGTTTCACAGACAAGGCTTTAGCCTAGTCCTAGACTAAAATGTAAATCTGAGCTGTTTCATCTGAAAAAAACGTGCACTGACTGATCTTAAAACATGTCAGTGCCTTTGTTTTATCTTAAGATGCACACCAGTAATGCTTTTTTTCTAAGGCATGTTTATAAAAAATACTTAAATGTCCTAATTGAATTATGGCCTAATCCTGGCTTAGGCTAAACCCTGTCTATGAAACAAGGTTTAGAATATTAACAGGTGATGGTGATATTCATGCGTATTCCTTTTAAAAATTATAATCACATATTTGATCTTCATTTGCTTTAAGACAAATATATAGTCAACATAATATACTTAAAAAAAATATTATGTAGTAAGATAGCACTTAAGATGGATCGATAGATAGACAGACAGACAGACAGATAGATAGATAGATAGATAGATAGATAGATAGATAGATAGATAGACCTTTATACCACTTGTAGAAGTCAAAATAGAGACATTTGATTAAATAGGGGGTTACTGAAAAGAGAAAAAGAAAGAGCGATAGAAGGTTTAGATTTGGGAGGAGGTAGGTCAGCATTGATGGAGGCCAGATTTACAGGTCAGATAAGACAGTTCCCAACAAGAGAGGCCATTCTATTACACACAAACACAGGAAGTCCCTGATCGACATGCAGACATTATCTAGGCAGCCAGAGCAAGAAATAAATGCTAGGAAGTTATTAGCAGTGGGACTCAATAGAGAACTTCTCAGAGACAATGGTTACTCCGCAAGTATGTGGCATAATTTGTTTCAATTCAAAAGGCCATTATTAAAAATATTTTCATTATTGTTGTCACCGTTCAAAGGTGGGAAAGGTTAAAATACTAACACAAACAATGGGGGTTATTTTTCTAAGCAAAAGATAACACATTTTGAATGCACAGCATGCCAGAAAACAGGCAATACCTCTTTTGAGATTATCTTCATGATGAAAATAATCTAATGAAAATAAATACCATCAGATGTCAGAACATTTAAAAACATCAAGGCTCCCCTTGAACCAAAACAGACCAGAGGTGGAGGAATGTGTTTTCAGTGTCTCGCCATGCTCAGCTGTACTTGAATGCAAAGATGAGCAGAATCTTTACCAATGTACAAGAGGAGGTAAGGCAAATGTATGTAAAGAATACCTGAGGATGGAAAAGTAGTGGTGCCGGCCTCAAGTACTTCTCCTTTAGAGCTCCTACTGGGTCTATTAGCTTCCTCTTCTCCACCCTGCTGGACAACAGCACCAAGGGTTACGTACGAACGAAGTTTGGTTGAAAACCTACTGGGTACCAATACTTTTTCAATAACTTGTCTAATTTCAACATATCACCAGCTACTGCTTTGATTTGTCTTTGTGTTGGGTCTTACAATAAGACCTACTCGGGTTGAAATACCTGTAGATGGGGTCCATGAAGAATGGCGAGGGCTTGGCATAGTGGAGCGACGGCTGCTGCTGGGGAGGAGGTGGCTGTGGAAGGGATGCTTGCGGCTGAGGCATCTGGGGCTGGTGCAAGTTCTGGGACTGAGTTAGTGCTAGGTGTTCATCTTTAGCTGCTTTGCATTTTGCGCCATAGACGTGATTCTTGCGCTGATCGTGTGTGCCACCGTTCTGGTTGGCTCGGCTTCGACTGCCTATGCTGAGGTCCAGAGGTTGTTCCTCACCAGGGGCCAAGGGGGTATTGGATGGCAAGGCTGGCTTGCTGGGGGGTGGAGGAAGAGGTTTGACCTCCTTGGGTTTGGTGGTTAGGTCAAAGGGTGAATCCACACCAGTGGCTGTAGGTATTTTCTGTATGTGCTCACGAGGGCATTTAGGCTCAGGTTTGAAGAACATGCCAGGATTGAGTGCTCTGTCTGTGAATGGGTACAAGGAATGTGGGAAGTTGGGCAGAAACTGGAAAGGGAACATGGAATGGTAGTTTAAGGAGCCCATCTTCTTCTCCTGCAAGCCCATTAAGCCTGAGCCAAAATACTTTTCTGCAATGGAGGCAATGGCTTTAATGGAGTCAGTGGTGGCCCCGGAGGGTGGAAGTGCTTGCTCTTCTGGCGGTGGGAAAAAGGAATGGTGGGAGGAGAGGAAAGGACGCTCGCAAGGGAGGTTCCCTGAACTGGAGACAGATACTAAACTGCTGCTCACTTCATCCTGCTTGCTCTCCTGCACTGGTTTCCTCCTGCTCTTCTCCCGTTCACTCTCTGCTTCACTTTCTAGATCTGAGCCAGACACTGTGCCAGTGGTGGTGTCTAGATCTGTGCCGCTAGATGTGTTCACATCTTCCAAGTCACTACCATCAGACATGTCATTCATCTTCACTTTATTCTTGTTGTCGTGGAACAACAAGTCCAGTTTGGACTCTCGATTGTCCTCTGACTGGCTGCTGAGACCGCTCCCTACATTGCCATTGCTGTTGTTCATGGATGCGACCGCAGAAAGAGTGGGAGCATCAAGAGGAGGCAGCTTCCCATCTTGACTGTTACTAATTGGGCTCTTGAGCAGTGGACTAGGAGGTAACAATGGCGGTCTAGGATATAGTGATGGGGGGAAAATCCCTGGGAAGCCATGGGAAAGGGCTGGGAATGCATGGGGTGCTGGGGAAAAGGGCAAACCTGCATGATGCAGCCTGGATGGGAAGTAATCACCGAAGCCAAGTCCACTATGGTTCATGCCATGATGAGACTTGGACTTGCCTAAAATGGGACTGGATGTCATTGGTATGCCCGTTGTGAATATGCCTCCGGGATTATAATGGTTTTTGCCCTCGCAAAAGCGCCGATGCTTGTTGAGGGAGGAGGTAGTGCTGAACATTTGCCCACAGTCTTTACACTTGATCTGGGTGCGGCAGTCTGCATGCATCCGTTTGTGACGACACAGGTTAGAGAACTGGGTATACGATTTGTGACACACCTCACCTGGGAGAACACACATGACTGGTTAATTCTATTAGCATACTGTTTTCATTTGGTGTTCATTCTATAGCAGTGATAATCCGGCAGCTGATTAGATCAACCAATAAACTGTGCATGCTGTTTATTATGTTCAACAAACATGGCACTGTCTACACAAGGGGTAGCCAACCCTGCTCCAAGAGGGCTATCTTCCTGCAGAGTTTAGCTCCAACTCTAATCAAACACAAGTGAAGTAACTAATCAAGGTGTTTGGATTACTTGAAAATTACAGGCAGGTGTGGTGGAGAAGGGCTGAAACTGAAGTCTGCAGGAAGGTAGACCTCTAGGAGTTGGCTACTGCTCTACATTGAATTCTACTCTGTTTTGAAGGTGAGATAAAAACGCTTATGTTATATAATACAAATATGATCCATTAGCATATTAATAACTCGATGAGATTCTTCATTAATAGTAGAGCTATTTCAACTAATTTTGTATACATACAAATACATGTACACTGGTACAGCATACATGCATTTGGACATTGGACGGTAACACACAGAACATTGTGAAGCCAAGCAAAAAGAAGATGGTGTTTTCTCAGTGTTGGTAAGAGGGCAGCTAAGACACGGCAGAAACATTTACCTCTAAACATTAAATATGCCTCTGCCTTGGCCATATACAAGCCTAATGGGCCCACAAAAGAAAATACAGTTACAAAAAAACAGAAGAAGGGTAAAATGGAGTAATTAAAAGAACAAAAAAAAAGAAAGCACTAAAGAAAAACGCAACAAATGTAGAACAAAACAAAGAATGGCTCTAGAATTTCATTTAGTTTCTCTGACCTATAAAACAACAGCTGTCACAATCTTGGGGTGGAGCTAGCCGGGAGGTCTTTGGACACTGGTAATTGTATCTGAGGCTTAGACAAGACTGCTCAGACTTACAGATGAAAGGCTTGACACTGCTGTGTATGTGCTTGTGCTGCTTGAGGCCCGAGGAGGTGGCAAAGGTCTTGCCACACTCAGGGCAGGTGTGGGCTCGGGCACCGATGTGCTGAGAGCGGATGTGGCGCTGGAGGTTGCTGGGGTCTGTGAACACCTGAAGAACCCACAGAAATATGCCAGCTTAGTGTCAGGTGTAAACATAACATGGTGTAAGAGCAATTACTTTTACAATTACTGAAATTGATTGAACTGTTAGCATTATAATATATTTAAATCTGCAGTAATCATGGGTAGTTGACATGGACATTTTTTGGAATGTTGACATGTCCTGTGGTGTGACATCAATCAAAAAGTATTTTTAAGCAAAATTTGGCTATTTCTTAAAATATTTATTCTGCAGTTTTCATGATCTCACTTTAATCAAGACTTAATTTTAAAAACTCATTTGTCACACTGCATGACATTTTAAAACAAACTCCTGAATGTAAAAGGTATTACATTTACCTCCGCTAAATATTAGTCCAGGGGCACGTTATGTTTCAACTTCCCACATAAAATCTAATTAATGCTTTTAAAAATATAAGTGGTTGCAGTAAGTCACCATAACCTACCTTATCACAGTTTTCACACTCAAAGCGCTTGCCACTGTCATGTGACATCTGATGGCGAATGAGGTTGGATTTCCAGTTGAAAGCTTTGGGGCACAGTTCACACTTATACTCTCTCTCATCTGTGTGTACGATCATGTGCTGCCCGAGACTAAGAATACATAAGAACACCATAAATATTTTCCGTGTGACCACCATGTAGGCCAGTGTTTCTAAACTGGTCTGTTGTGTCAAGGGAAGAACAATGCTAAAAGCAAATAATATAACTAATCATATTGCCATGTGCATTTAGAATAGCAAAATAAACAGGCTTATCTTTTAAAAGGGTAAAACACTTCTTAGATTAGATTTTTTTTTCTTTTGACTTCAAAATCATCTGTCACTTGTTAGCCAAATTAGGCAGATGCCAAATATGGTTTGTGGCGACCTTTTCGTTTGCAGTCTGTCACGTTAATAATTTTTTCGTAATGTTTACCTATGTGGCTCATTGTGATTTTAGTCCATTTCAATGATTGATTTGGCATTTTTGTAAGATAAACATATTAATCATGCACATGTTTATCATACACATTTAACATACTCATGTGCAATAAACAATTTTGATTCTGTGTTGGGTCTCTGGTACAAGGTAAAATCTGGGTCTTACAGCAAAACCAGTTCAGAACCACGGATGTATGCAAATAAATATGAAAAAGCATGGTATTAGAACAAAACTGAACCTTTTTGTTCTATGATTATAATAGCTTGGCGGGTAATTACAACTTGCTCAGTGTGGTGGAGCGTACTGACCTGTACTCGCTAGGGAAGATCTTTTCACAGTCTTTGCACTCGTGCACTGGCTCATCGCTGTCTTCGTGCTCCTGTTTGAAATCTTCGCTTAGTGAGTCAAACATCGAGTTGCTGCAACTGCAGGAGTATTTCTGATGCCGCCGTAACTCCAGCTTTGATGTGAAGAGCTCATCACAGTGTTCACAGCGGTACATCTGCTCATCTGTGGGGACGGCATCACACTTAATTATAAGGCCATTTTCAATTATAAAATGTTCAGTCTCACTCTCCAGAATTAGATCTCAAAATGTGTTTGCACACTTGAGCCACATTAAAAAAATGTCTGAATGTCGTTAAATTAGATGACAAACTAATTCATTTACTTAGAAAGCACACTTTTCCATCAAGACATTTCACAAAAAGAGGTTTTAAATGGTAAAACAATAGATATACTGTTCAAAATGAAAACAAAAATATTTTGGCACTTTCTGGTTGCGTAATGTTAGTGGAACATGTCCGTAGTCAATGTGATGAACTGCACCTGTGGTTACTCTATAGGACACCTGTGTGAACTGACTTCATACATCCACAAAAACATCACTAAAACACAGCTGCTTTAAAAAAACTAAACAGTAAATTCTAGAAGCATTCGTTTGCAAACGCCACTTGGTTGCACATCAAATACATTAATAAAGTAATGAAATGTGTACGATTTTAAGTCTAGCATAGGTGTCCACATATTTCTTTATAGATATCAAATGCGTAACATTAAAATAAACATGCAATTTTGGTAGTAACATTAATATCATCGAACATAAAAAACAATCTGAAACAAGGGTTTCAGAACAAATATTTAAGATTAATATAAAAACCTTGAACCCTTGAAAATTATGTGAACAATAAATCTTTAACCCTCTGGGGTCGACAAACGCGCCAGCTCGTTTTGTTGATTTTGTTTTTGAAAGCCCCTAAAATGTAAAGGGTCTACTTTTATTCGTATACACGCATAAGAACAACACAACTTTGTGCTTTTGTAAAATAAAGAAAACACACAGGGAGCGCTGTCTGCCGCGTTGGTCTAAGTGATCTTCATTTTGAAACGCGTCACTAAAATGAACTGAACTAACAACATTAAAGCTAATGCATAAGACTGAAGATCTGTCTTTGGAGTAACTGGGATTAAATGACTAAAAGCGTGGCTGTTTTATGCTTGCTGATATCCTGACAATAAAGCCAAGTTCACAGATAACCCTAGAATCACGGAAAGGCAAGGAAACTCTAAGGTCTAATGCATTAGCTATCATCATCCTCAAATGAAACTCATTGATACCTCTGATATACTCCATGCACTGCCCAGATCAGGCCAAGGCGGATGAGTTTCATTATTCTTTGACTCTATGTTCTGAAAGCGAAGCCCATGAAATGCTTGCACTGATGATGTCTACACCACATATTCTGTTTTATTTTTCAATCATTATCAAGACACATATTGACAGAACACACTCCACAGCGATGCTCATAGACTTCCTGCAAAATAAACGAGTATTTGGAATAAAGTGCCCTTGTGACCCCAAAGAGGCCTTTATGGGGAAAACTGAAGTCAAGAAAAATCAAAGATTTAATTTCTGTGCTGATTTTTTTTTTTAGCCAGAAAAAGAATCCGAGACATTATATCTCCGTCCCATCAGTAGCACTAACGACAAAGGCAGGAATGTTGGGGAAAAATGACAGGGAATGGGAAACTAATAGCTCTTGGAGAGACGTAGGGGGGAACACAATTATGTGCAGTTTAGCGGCTAATCTGTGAGCATGGGTGAGGTCCCTCGAGACTCCTCCAGCTCCACTCCAAATTCCACCACCGATAAGCCACGAGACGGAGGTAGATGTAGAGAGCTCTCATTCCGCCTGTCTCTCTCAGCCTCTCGTCTGACCGACTGTCTTCGTTGACCATGTTCATTCTACTCTACGCTACTTTTCTTTTGTTCTCTGAATTGATCTGTCTGAGCGGAGCCTGGCTTGCATCTTTTGGCGTCCCTGTCTCTCTTTTCTCTCGGAGAGCTTTCTTTCTTCTTGACTTTTTGGCAGGGAGATCTGAGACACATCTCTATCAGATAAAACCCTTTGCATGTGTTGGAGAGTGACTGCTGCGCTGTGACACACTTCAGTGCTTTTGCAATTTTCTAGTCTGTATCAACTACTCTGCACTTCAGTTCCAAAATTACCAGATCACTTAGAAAAAAAAAGATTGTGAGTTTGTTTCAAGATTGGCAACTTCTGTATTTGAATAAGGAAACTATAAGTGACCATTGATGCTTTTAAAGAAAATGTTAAAAAAAAGAAATAAATGCTGCCACTGTGTACAGTGCAATGCATATATATTTGTATGTGTGTAAAAAAATATAAATATAATATAAAAAAAATGTTATGAACCACAGAAAAACGACACGTGTAGAACATTCGCCAGTACTAGTTCAGTTGCCTCTGGGCTGAAATGTACTTTCATATTTTCTTCATCGTCCGACCTTTGTATAACAAGACATGCATAGGCCACAAACAGCATCTTACTAACTGTTGGCAGAGGTGAATGAGTGTGGTCTGTGTGAGTTTGTTTAAAAGAGTGCCTAATGACTTGCATTAATCTCACCTTCCAGGTTCGGTGCCATTGAGCCCTCGGGGAAAACTCCGTCCTTCATGTAAACCAGTAACTCCTCCCCTAGTTCAATATCTCTAGTAGCTTTATAATAGATCTGCAAAAAAAGAAAAAAAACGGATAAGCATTTTAAATTAAATGTAAAATATTATATATATATATATATATATACAATATTAAATTAAAATTATCATCATCATCATCATCATCCGTGCTTTTCAGAGACATGAAGCTTTATTTTGAACATAGCACATGCAAAAGCAATAATATTAATTTGTTATTTAATGAACCACAGAAAAACGACACGTGTAGAACATTCGCCAGTACTAGTTCAGTTGCCTCTGGGCTGAAATGTACTTTCATATTTTCTTCATCGTCCGACCTTTGTATAACAAGACATGCATAGGCCACATACAGCATCTTACTAACTGTTGGCAGAGGTGAATGAGTGTGGTCTGTGTGAGTTTGTTTAAAAGAGTGCCTAATGACTTGCATTAATCTCACCTTCCAGGTTCGGTGCCATTGAGCCCTCGGGGAAAACTCCGTCCTTCATGTAAACCAGTAACTCCTCCCCTATTTCAATATCTCTAGTAGCTTTATAATAGATCTGCAAAAAAAGAAAAAAAACGGATAAGCATTTTAAATTAAATGTAAAATATTATATATATATATATATATATACAATATTAAATTAAAATTATCATCATCATCATCATCATCCGTGCTTTTCAGAGACATGAAGCTTTATTTTGAACATAGCACATGCAAAAGCAATAATATTAATTTGTTATTTTTTTGTTGTAATACGGATAAAAAACGCACAAAGCAAACAATCACAAAGGAGAGGATGAACAGATATTGCAGTAATTATATTAAACACAAAGCGCGTCCGAAATCGCGCGTGCTTCATTCGATTATTTATTTACCGAAGGCCAACAAGAAATACATGAAAACTCACACACACAAACAAAATAAAGGAGCGCATCACATGCAATAAAAAGGTGAAATGAAAGAGTACAATAATAAAGTAACATAAATAAAATGTGCATTTTTAAATGCATTAAAACAAACAAGGTAATCGGAATCAGATGTGTTTGATGTGTTTTCGTTTTTAATTTAAAATAAACCAAACATAACACGCACGGAAACAAATTGCTGGTTGTTTTTAAGATGCAAAATCATAACTATTAATAACATTGTGTTGCTTACACATGCGGCAAGACATTTGTACATTTCCGCGTATAGCCTACTAAAATGATTTTACCAATGTTTATCATTTTATTTGTTGCACATAAATACAAGCTTGTTTGCATTATTCTCGTGGTCTTCTCTTTTTTTTTTTTTTTTTTTGTTGTTTTGCTGCAAAGTTTCCTCAATTAAACACAGTTAAAATCCTTCCAGAGCGCATTGTGATGACAAACCACATACGTTGTGTTCTAACATATACACACACACACTCCAAACAGCCTGCATTTATTCTGTAAATTAAAATAGATATATGTATATATAGACTTTAACGTAACTAAATCGACTTGAATAATAATCATGATCAAATAAAAAGGAACGGTCGGCTATAAAAGACCCGGCGGACTCCTCACACACCGAACGCGCAGTAACGCATGCTCCCTCATGAGGGCGCTCAGGGCTAGGCGACAGCAGCTGATCTGGGCCCCTCTCCGAAATCAAGACATCCAGCTAAAAAGCTGCACAAACTTCCTCTCAGAGCTCTAATGTTGTGACAACTCTAATGTGTGTTACAAAAGTAGGCCAAGGCATCAAGATGGGGGGCGGCCGATGTGTAACACAGCTAGTATTATTGTTAACATTAATATTACATTTACAGTTAAACGAAGTTAAGAGCATTTCTGACCTTTTTCTTTCCCGAGAGTTGATAAAGTTGGGCTAGCTGTTGAGCGGTGGATCTCAAAGCCTCCAGTTGTAACAGCAGCTCTGGTCCCGTAGAGTTCAGCACGCAACCCATAGTAGCATGACAGTGCGCCACAGCCGCGCAAGACAGAGTCCGAACACGCGCGTCTTTGATGAGGTGAGTCGCGCTCATTAGTGATTCTCTCTATCGGCCACTCCTCCTCTCTTATCTCCAACCAAAAGGATTGCACCCCTCCCCATGTCCTCTCCTCCTCTGACCACCGCATGGATCTCTTATTGATGCAAAATGTATCTTTCCCAGCTAATGAAAATCTACAAAATACATCAACTGTTGGATTGAGCCCTCCGCGCTGTTTTCCACGGGGCTTTAAACGCATGCACCTGTCTTTACTCGCTGTCTTCCGCCACGAACATTTAGCAGATGTTTTAAACGAATTGCATTTGCGCTTTTCGAAGGTCTAAATTCAATATTGCGTCGCGCGGAATCAGTTTACGCCACTGTCATATTCCACCTATATTTAATGAGAAGAACGCTTTAATCTCGAATAACATATGTTCATAAATGACCGTTGATTAAAACCTAAATTGTGAGGAATTAATTTTTTTGTCAATAATAAACGATATTGCAGTATATAATAATAAAATGCAGCGTTTTTGCCGGTTGTTTTTCTCCAATTATTCTATTTTAATATACATAGTAATATAGATGTATTTATTTCTACATATGACAATATAAAAGAAAGCATTGTATATGATTTAATATTTTATAATAATATTATAGGCGTAATTATGATTAATGTAGCTATTATTTTATAATATTATATATCTATATTCCAATTGCTTCGCGTTTTATGAATGTATTAACAAAAAAATAATTGTTTATAGCTTATGATACTTTGAGGAAATAAAACGAGTGATCATTTCATCTGGAAATTATTAATTGTGCAGCGGATATGATCTAATTATCATGTTCTAACGTTTGTTATTGTCGATTTTTTTAGGCCAACTCAAATTTATATTGTAAAAGAATTAGAATTAGAACAGAATAGAATCAAGAAACATTTAAAAGAATAAATGAACAGATACAGAATAAACTATGTATAAATCATTTCAATCATTGGAATTACACACACACACACACACACACACACACACACACACACAATCCTGTCTGTCACACACACGGACACACACGCATTCATATAAGTGCAAGCAGACACTCACTGACATGAATATATAAGGAAATATAGAGGCAAAATTAACTTTTATTTGGGTGTGCTAGTTTGTCTGCCATTCGAAATGTTCTGATTCTGACATGATTCACTAAGATCAGAACAAAGTTCATCATAACAGCTCTTTGATCAAATGCCAAAACCATATAAAAACTGGACTGCATGACTAGACGTCAGAGATTTTTACAAGTTCCTCTCTAGCAGACGTATATAACTTACGTAGCGTTTTATCAGTCAGTAGCTAATAAGTAATTGAATGCGCTTTAATGATTGGGTTATGTAGTTGAAGTCAGTTGGTGGTTGTCAGTCTCAGAGGTTGTCCTCCCCTGTTTGTTAGGCTTGTGTTTTATGTGTCAGTCTCTAAAACTGCGGTGGCCACACTAGTTGCCCCCGTTAGCCTCGAGACAAAAGCTAAGACTTTGGCTTGTTCCACGAGTCAATCAGCTTGTTTTAAGTGAGTCAAACAGCCTAAAAGTGGCAGAATAATAACAAGGAAAGTGATCCACTTATGCATATAATCTAAAACACAGCCCCCCCAAAATGGCACACTTAAAGGAACAATTCACCCGAAAAAGAAAATTCTGTCATTATTTACTCCGACCCTTATGACTTACTTTCTTCAGTGGAACACAAAAGAATTGAGGCAGAATGTCCTGACTTTGAAATCTCACCCATGTTCTCATTCAAATATAGAGCATCAATATAGAGTTGCGCTAAGACTGGTGTAAACAGCATCATTAGAAAATTGCAAATGTTTCCATTTAAGTTAAGGTTGCACACACACACGCACACACACACACACACACACACACACACACACACACACACACATACACACACACACACACACACACACATATATATATATATATACACACACACACACACACACACACACACACACGTATATATATATATATATATACTGTATATACTGTATATATAACCATCAGTTAATGCATGAACATTAACTAACATTATCTATCAATGTACAATACATTTACTACAGTCTTTATTAATCTTTGTTAACGTTAATAAAAAAACAACAACTGTTAATTGTAAATTCATATTAGCTCAGGTCCATTCAAATAATATTAACAGATGCAACTTTTGATTGTAATAATGTATTAGTAAATGTTTAAATTAACATTAACTGAGATTCATGAACTCTTTCAAAGTATTTTTTTTTTATTGTTAGTTAATGTTAACTAATGTAGTTGACTAATGTTTTCTTATGGAACCTTATTGTAAATGGTAAACCTTATTGTTTCTTGGTAATGCAGGTTCAGGTTTTCTAAGTTGTCTAGGTTTCAGAAAACACGAAGTAGTAATGTTAAACACACACACACACACACACACACACACACACACACTAAAATATTTCAGAATGTTAGCCAAAGTTCTAAGAATGTTCCCTGTAAGCTGAGATAGTGGATGGGGATATGTAATAGGCTTCAATTTAGATCTCTTTCTCGCACAAAGCTATCATAGGACTTTAGAAAATTTGGAGTATAGTGCAGAAGTGGTTTAGACAACTTTATTGTGTTTTTTTTTTTGTCATTTCTGGAGCTTTGCCATCCACATTTCCATTCTATTTATTTGTATAGAAAGGCCAGCTAGGACATTATGCCTTTTGTTAAAGAAATAAAATCATACAGATCTGTAATGACAATAGATTTAGACAGAAATTTCATTTTTGAGTGAACTGTCCTTTTAAATTAGAAAGTGAGCACAAGCTAGATAAGTCAGCCACCAAGGACCCCTCACTTAATCAGTTAGACATCATTAAAGCAAGGGAAGCAATCCACACTCAACAGCAACTACCGCACAAGAGCTTGATGATCAGATTAAAGGGTTAGTTCACCCAAAAATTAAAAATTCTGTCATTAATTACTCACCCTCATGTTGTTCGAAACCCGTAAGACCTTCGTTCATCTTCGGAACACAATTTAAGATATTTTTGATGAAATCTGAGAGCTCAACTGTTAATTGTAAATTCATATTAGCTCAGGTCCATTCAAATAATATTAACAGATGCAACTTTTGATTGTAATAATGTATTAGTAAATGTTTAAATTAACATTAACTGAGATTCATGAACTCTTTCAAAGTATTTTTTTTTTATTGTTAGTTAATGTTAACTAATGTAGTTGACTAATGTTTTCTTATGGAACCTTATTGTAAATGGTAAACCTTATTGTTTCTTGGTAATGCAGGTTCAGGTTTTCTAAGTTGAAGTACCACGATCAAGGTCCAGAAAAGTACCAAGATGATCGACAAAGTAGTCTGTGTGACATCAGTGGTTCAACTGTAAAGTTACAAAGCTACGAGAATATTTTTGTGCAAAGAAAACAAAAATAACGACTTTATTCCACATTTTCGTCTCTACGGCATCACTTTGGACGCGCGTTCACGACAGTATCATGATGCGAGCGTGTGGTGGCGTTGACCCAGATCCGGCACACGCTCGCGTCATGGTACTGTCGTAAACGTGTGTCCACAAGTGACTACTTTGTCGATCATCTTGGTACTTTTCTGGACCTTGAACGTGGTAGTTACCTTGCTGTCTATGGGAGGGTCAGAGAGCCCTCAGATTTCATCAAAAATATCTTAAATTGTGTTCCGAATATGAACGAAGGTCTTACGGGTTTCGAAAACAACACGAGGGTGAGTAATTAATGACAGAATTTTCATTTTTGGGTGAACTATTCCTTTAAGACCGCCACCGCTGCATCAACACAATCTCTGAACAAAGCCAGCGTACAGTAAACATGCAAACAGTTCCTCCTGCCAGACAACGAGTGTGTAATGAGATCTCCAGCTTTATGAGAGATCAGATATCTTATCTTAAAGACACAACTGCTCGTCCTTTCAAAGAACGCAAATAATTGAAGACAGTGGATTACAAGATTCAGGAGTGTCCAAACTGGCTTTGTACGTGACTCTTGTAATTGACTTCTGAGTCACTTCCTCTGACAAAGGCAGGGCTTCATCAAACAATAGGCTGTTTTTATCTGTTGTGTAAGTGGGGACATCTTGACAGCAGCAGGTTCTGTCCTCATCTTCCTGACAGTAACATGTGCTCACTGTCTCTTCAAGCTTCTCACAGGATGTTCAGCATAAGAGCTTTGTCATAGTACTTTTAAAGATAGATCAAACTGATACTAACCTGTAGGTCCCACATGCTATTATATGATGTGTTTTAATGACAGCTAGCAAAATAAGTATCATAAACTGTGCTCCCGCAATACATATTATCAAACTGTGTACATTTATGACTGCAGTAAATGCTGCATTGATGCATTCAGTGTAGGAGCATTGTTGTGCCGATATGCTGTTATTAGTCATTTACATCATAAACTGAATTCTAAATGGAGCGTTTCAGTCTTCGTTCAGTACAGTGTTCTAGACATACTTAAATACACAATATGCAGTATATACGGTGCACTACCATTCAAAACACTGGGGTTGATGAGATTTTTCTTTTTCTTTTTTTATGTTTTTGAAATAAGTCTTTTATGCTCAAGAAGGCTGCGTTTATTTGATCGAAAATACAGTAATATTGTGAAATATTATTACATAAAAAACTGTTTTCAGCCCTAATATATTTTTAAAATGTCATTTTAAATGTCATTTTAAAATATAATTTTCAGCTTCATTACTCCAGTCTTCAGTGTCACGTGATCCTTCAGAAATCATGCCAAAATGCTGATTTGTTACTCAAGAAACATTTTATTATTATTATTATTAAGGTTAAAAAAGATGTGCTTCCATGCTATTTTTTTCAGGATTCTTTGAGTAGAAAGTTCAAAAGAACAATTTAAAATTATTTATACTTTAAATATTTCACTTTTGAAATATTATTTCAAAATAATATTATTATTTAAATAATTTCACTTTTGATCAATTTATGCATCTTTGCTGTTATTTTTGTTTTATTTTATTTTTAATTTAATTTAATTTGATTTGATTTAGTTTTGTGTTGTTTTCTTTTATTTCCTGGCTGGCACTGAATCTTATTATTATTACTATTATTATTATTATTATTATTATTATTATTATTATTATTATTAATGACAATTACATATTTATTATGCAGTAACAATTTTAGGGTTGGCTGCATTGCAGCTTAGGATAAGTGAATATTGTCATAGCATGACCTCTCAGACCCCTGATCTAATTGTTCAAAAAATATCCTAAATTATCTAATCATCCAGTTACATTTTTGGCATAATGTGTCTTGTCTCTTGAGCTCTGATACACTAGATTCTCACCTGGAACAGTCAATACAACAGCTTGAGGGAGCAGACCAATCGGAGAGCGAGAATGAGAGGAAAGGGAAGTGACAGAATAACAGAGGCTGCTAACAGCTCACCTGGTCTTCGCTGATGTGGCATATGGCCAGGTTGTGCTCTTCATGGGACGGGGCAGTGCGCACATATTTGAGCCAGCTCCCGCTGGCCTCCAGAGCCCCATCCAGACACAACTTCACATTACCCATGTTGTCCATTTCCTGGAGACAGAGAAACACAATGGGTGTTCAAGGGAGCTGTCATTAAAACTAGACATCAGAGATGTAAGATATAT
>NW_015505506.1:751124-754703 GCF_001515645.1 Sinocyclocheilus grahami
TATATATATATATATATATATATATATATATATATATATACACAACTGGTCAAAAGTATGAAATATGAAATAATGACTTTTTTATTGTTATTGTTATTATTTTATGCACCAAGGCTGCATTCGTTTGGTTAAAATACAGTAAAACAGTAATATTGTGAATATTTTCTGTTTTATACCTTTTTCTATTTTAGTATACTTTAAAATGTAATTTATTCCTGTGATGTAAAGCTGAGTTTTCAGCATCATTACTAAAGTGTCACGTGATCCTTCAGAAATCCTTCTATATATATATATAAAAAATTATATATTTTTTTCTGCTCACGTTGTTATACATTGAAAGGGGGGGATTCAAACATTGAAGACATCTTCAATGCTGTGTGAAGTCTCAGAGGCTCTGGTTGATTAACTTTGGTTAACCTGACACTGCTAGGGAAGGGGAGTTTGCGGTGTCTGGTTACTTGTGAAGGGAAATGGAGAGAGAGATGGAGGGACTGAGAGAGGCAAAGTGAGACAGGATGTCAGGAAATGACCGGAAGGAGAGTGGACGCTGTTCTCTCGTGAGATTTACAGCGCTCTTTTCTTGATATATTACCCAGCAAAAGTGAGAAATGCCACTGAAAACTATGGAGAAGCTCTTTGAAAACAGAAACTCTGTGTAAATGTTTGCTTCAGCTCTATGAAGTTGAAACCGAATATCAAGTGTGCCGTGAGTGATTAAGACAGAAACGAAATATCCACACAAGTAGCGTGAATCCATGCTAATAAATCTGTCTCTGGGCTCATGTTAGATTTGAACTCCAGAGTGATTATATTCCAGCACATTAACACTCAAAGTTGGCTGTATTATGAACACGTACGGGAATTTAAATTTAAATCAAGACAAATGAGTTGCAAAATGTTACAGCATCCCCAGATAAAATTGTGAATTGTGTGAATTGTGCTGTATGTTTAGGTTTAGGATGAAAAGTAAGTTATCAAGTAAGTTATGAAGTTAGTAAGTTATGAAGTTTAGGATGAAAAAACTAATTCACTAAATGCTGCTGTTTTTAAATCATATGGCTTTACTGATAACTTTTCTTGATAATACTTTACTGGGAGCCAAATATGATGCATCATGAAGTTCATAATGCCTTATAATTAAAAAGCCATTCATAATGCTTTAAACACTATATATATATATATATATATATATATATATATATATATATATATATATATATATATATATATATATAATGGATATTGGATAAAAAACCTAGTATACCAGTTGGTATGTTTCTGTTGTTGGTATGTGTCTGTTGTTTATGTTTCATTTGCATGTAGTAGCCTGTAGCATTTCATTGCTCTTTATGTCATAACTTGTATGTATGCCCCATATGAAGAGCTTACAGGCATTTCTGCATATACTGTGTGTGTGTGTGTTCGTGTGCTTGTGCACAGGCATGTCCACACGTCAGTTTGTGTGTGTTTGTGTATGCACGCTCCAGTAGGCATAGTGCCCACAGGATTAAACCCAGTCTCCATGCTGTCCTTCAGATTTAAACACTCAGGGTCATCCAGGGCTACAGCTGTGGTCATCTTGCATATAGAACAGCCTCAGTAACTCCATTTCCTCTGAGGGCGATACTCCTCGGAACAGTAACATTTTACGTTCAAATTTATCTAAATATATAAAGGAAAGGTCCTGTGACTGGACACTGTTTTTAATCAACATTTGTCTTCATTTAAAACAGTCCTGTATTGCTACAAATTACTGTATGTAACAATGAAAAAGAACAATAGCAATGTAAAGAATTAAATGTGAAAAAATGCTAATTGATAAGCAAAACTCACACTTCATGTTCTTGAGATATATATATATATATATATATATATATATATATACACACACTTTATTTACATATTTCAATGTAAAGCATGCAAACATACATGTATGTGTTTCTGTGCGTTGCTGTGGAGTGCTGAAATGATGTTTTAAAGTCACTCTGAAACACTGGTGCCGACGTTTACCTGGAGTCACTTCTGATTATGTTTTTTGTATTTTGCATTTTGATGATGCAAATATCCGGCTGTCATTGAAATCTAATGAATCATTGCAAGGAACAACATGGTGCACTGAACACAAGCTCATTCATTCACAAATACACATGTGTTCAAGTATGAGTGAACTCATCTGTCTAAACAGACTAACTACAGGTTTCACTCATGCTTGAGAAACGACGGGAAACAGGTTACTCTGAGGAGGAGTGGAAGTATTGGGCCGTCTGCTATGAGCACAATGAAAAACTGTAAGCCTGTTTGCAATAGAAACACAACCTATGTATTTATTAGTGGTGTTTGTTAAGCAAGCACTACTATTATTATGGGATTTGAACAACCATTAACCCTAAGTATTCAACTTTGGCGTGTTGCTCGATCAAAGATGAATGACAAACATTGCAAGTGAGCAGTGCGGTTTCTCCCATTCTAATCAATACAAACATGCAGACATGCCATGATGTGCTCAAATCTAGGGGCAACCTGCAATCACTAAGTTTTTTTTTCTCTTATCTCTCTCTCCCTTCTAAGTTTCAGACCAATTTTCTCTCTCTTTCTCTGCTTTCCCAAAAGTTTGAAGGGTCAAATACCAGAGGGACGGCTCCCGAGTCTGCTTTGGGGTTAAGGAGCCCCTCAGTGCTGTTTTAAGAGCCCAATTACTCCCATCAGGTGTGAGGAACTGCCTTCGCAGACGGGCTGATACAAACACACACACACACACACATGTGCCACGGGGAGTGTTTGTGTCCCAAGGTGAAGAAAAAGTGTGCTAAACAGTTTGAGCCGAGCTGTATTTCTAAAATGCCGACACTTCCGTGGGCTCAACGGGCATAAGTGAGTAATATAACGTGATATTAGTTGTGCTGATCAGTCTTGTAACTGAAGAAGAACAGAAAGAGAGAAAGCGAGGTAAGCCTGGGAGAATGAGGTGACCTCTGACCTCTATATGGAGCTAATCAGAGACAGAAAGAAGGAAACAAAGACAAAGAAATAGACATAAACGTAACTAACCTGGCTTCAGGTACACACACACACACCCAGAATACACATTCAGATTATGTGTGCTTCCAGTTTTGTTGATTATAATGGGAGTGATTTAGTTTTGATGTCATTCTTTATGGTTGTTTATGGCTGCCAAGCAACGTTTCAACTAGCCGCAATATTATAAAATGCAACCATTGTTGTGGTCACAGATGTGTATACATTTTATAGGGGCTTTGGATGTGGCTCATCCGAACATATTTAAAATGAATATACATGATATAAATTACAAAGAGTGAAGAAGCTGCACTGCTGCCATATATTTTCATTCATCTGTTAAATTTCAGTTTGTGTCCAACGAAACACACAAAACAAAACAAAACAAAACACAAAAAAAACACCAAAAAAAACAAGACAAAACAAAACAAAACACACAAAACAAAACAAAACAAAACACAAAACAAACAAAACAAACAAAACACACAAAACAAAACACAAAACAAAACAAAACACACAAAACACACAAAACAAAACACAAAACACACCAAACAAAACAAGAAA
>NW_015505506.1:754995-794534 GCF_001515645.1 Sinocyclocheilus grahami
CAAAAAAAAAACACAAAACACACAAAAACAAACAAAACACAAAACAAACAAAACAAAACACAAAACACACAAAACAAAACACGAAAAACACAAAACAAAACACAAAACAAACAAAACAAAACACAAAACAAAACAAAACACACAAAACAAAACATAACGAAACACACAAAACACACAAAACAAAACATAACAAAACACACAAAACAAAACAAAATACAACACACAAAACATAAAACACACAAAACATAAAACAAAATGCAACACAACGCAACGCAACACAACAAAGCAAAGCTGTAAGTTGTAATTAAAGGGATACTCAACTCAAAAATGAAAATTCTGTCAGTATTTACTCACCTTCTTCACAACAGAAAATATTCTGAAGAACACTGGGGGGATTAATTAATTAATTATTTTTTCTTTTTTTATGTTCCACAGAAGAATGAAAGTCATATAGTTATGCGTGTTGGTGGAGTAAATGATGACAGAATTTTCATTTTTCATTCAATTCTTCTTTAAGAGGAATATCAAGTCAGTGTCATTATGTTTTGTGCAAATATGCCTTCTTTCTATGCAGACGAGGCCTATTGTATAGTGTGACTATAATCAGCTCTGTAATTTATTTTAAAAGAAAGGTTTGTTTATTTTCTATTGATTACAGTAGCAGTTATTCATCACATGATGGGGAAGAGTGCTTTTACCGCTGATCATCCAGATGTGCGATGTTAGTTAAACACACTTATGGCATTTTAAAGTGATGCTGTACAATCGCTGTAAAGTACCACACATCACAGTGCTCTGCTGCATCCTGGCCTTCAGAACTGACCTGTAAGATGAGGAATTCAGTGTTCGGCAGAGATTGTTTTTGTGTGTGTGTTTGCTGCGTCACCTGATTTGCATAATTCCTTTAGTAAATCAAGTGAAAACACAATGCTATCAGTGGCTGAATTCATTCTTGGTGAATTCCTCCCGTGTTTTAATGTGATTTCCTCCCTCCGAACAGAAGCCCGGCAGGATATATGATAAGACGGACCCTGAATTGAACACTTTTGTTTCTCACAAAGGGAAAAGAGGGAAATTCCCCTGCAAAGCCTTTGAAAGCAGCAGCTGCTCACACACATGCGGTCCACCTTTACGGCACACAGCTCCTCAACCTGCATGACTGATGTAGTGTGCAAAGTGAACATCTCATAAAACGTCACCTGCAGTCAGGCCTACATGTACCTGTAACATATCAATATTTTACGACGCCAGCAAACGCCATTTCTGCAGCCATTTATAACGGGGGCCTGCAAACAGCTGAAACGCAAAGCATTCACACATTATTCATAGTAACAAAGGCCTGAAAACACGTTGCGCTTCTTGTCGTGGTGCTAAAGGAAAGTTGAAAAACCGTGGGTCAAAGCATTTATTTCAGTGCGAGTTTTCGCATTGGTTTGTGTTTCATTGATTGGGTGTTGGCGAGAATAAAAATCAGATTGTGTTGAAAGTTCTTATCTCTCACCTGTGTGTGTATTTATGTGAAGCAGGATGTGTGTGAGTGTGTGAATGTATGAACAGCCCTGCTTTACTCTGTGGTGGTTTTCTATCCTAAACCACTGTGAAGTTTTACTGTTTTCAGATGCAAGATTGATACTGAAATGACGACAGTCAGACAATCATAACTGTAAGAATAAATCAACACGGCTGTTTTTGTGTATGTGTGTGTAATAAGTGATTTAAATGAGTGTTTTTAGGCAAGATGCAAACCAACCTAAACATGGTAAAATCGTTGTAAAATGGTGAAAGATTTAAAGAAATATATACTTTTATTCAGCAAGGATGCATTAAATTAGATAGATTAGTAAAAATTACATAAAAGGTGACAGTACATTACAATATATATATCACAAAAGATTTATGTTAAATGAATGCTGCTCTGCTGTTCTTTTGCACTTTCTTTTGAAATGATCATCAATAAGCATTGATAATAATAATAATAATAATAATAAATGTATCTTGAGCAGCAAATCAGCATATTATAATGATTTCTGAAGATCATGTGACACTGAAAACTGGAGTAATGATGCTGAAAATTCTGCTTTGATCACAGGAATAAATTACATTTTATTATATATTCACATAGAAAACAGTTATTTAAAATTGTAATAATATTTCACAATTTTACTGCATTTTTGATCAAATAAATACAACCTTGGTAATTAAAAAGTCTTTTTGACCCCAAAGTGAATGTATGTGTAATGAATAATTCTCAAAATGTACTAAAAATTCACTAATATATATTTAAAACCGAAAACTATACCGTTTTGCTTCTTCTTATTATATTATATACAATTTGTTTTCCACTTCCAATCAGGAACAGTAACTTTCCATTGCAACTTATTCTGAAGTTATAGCCAATTTCATTAGCCTGATATTGTAGATATGGTGCACTGATATATATATTTAAGTGTCTGAAAGATACATTTTAAATTTCTACACTATTATGCTCTGTTCAAATAATGACATTTTATTAGGCCTACATCTGAAATCCATTGTGGGTGTATTGATAGACATACGATCTCTTAAGTGAAAAGCCGTCACAAGCGTCTCAGGCGGTGGCTGTCCTGAGCACTTGAGCAGAAACGGGGGACGCTGAGAGAATTCTCGCTGCTTGTCAGCCTCATTGTGTAAAACAGGAAGGCTTAGCTGACACCTCTGCAGAGAGCGGCCCGACACAATGCAGGCTAATGCAGTGACACAAGAGCAAGCACACACACTCTCCTGCTCATATCCTGGGGAAGTGTGTGTGTGTGAGAGAGAGAGCGCGAGAGAGAGAGCGTGTATCTCCAAAGTTCGAAGAGGGGCAGGCAAAGCGACCTGGATAATAAAAACACTTATTGTTGTTGTAGTATTTTTGGGGGTTGTGTGCCATAGAAATTATACATTTTTTTTTTGTTAAAATGCAACAGTAAAAACATTAAAATGTTACAAAAGATTTATATTTTAAATAAATGTTCTCCAATTTCAAAATCAGCATATTAGAATGATTTCTGAAGGATTATGTGACACTGAAGACTGGAGTAATGATGCTGAAAATTGCCATAAGAGAAATAAAATTACATTTTTAAAATATTAATATAGAAAGCAGTTGTTTTACTTTGTAACAATATTTCAGAATATTACTGTTTTTACTGTTTTACTCTACTGTTTTAACATAAGACTGTTTTACTGGTAATTAACCTACTGTTTCATATTTGATACACTTTTATACGCAGCTTTTAGAAAAAAAAAATCAAAGTTTAAAAGTGCAATATCAAATATGATACATCAGGCTTTTGAGGAACGTGTATTTGTTCTCTCAGTCATCATTGTATTGCATTCCGTTATATGTTTTGAAACTACAGAGCTGTGATCATGAAACTGAGCATTTAAATATCATCTTATTGAGAAATATTGTTAGATATATAGAGTGACAACTGATGTTTATATGCATTTTATGTAAGTAGATGCTATACTGTTTTAAAGATCTCATTGATTTACATTGCAAGCTATTAGAATTTCTTGGCCATATCAGCATCTGCACCAAATTGCGTTTTTTTGTGTGCTCATTTTGGGCCTCTGAATAAAATCGCATAAGCTCCATATTCTACTATATCATATGAATGATAACAGTTTAATGTATCAAATATGACTCCCTCTCTCTCTCTCTCTCTCTCTCTCTCTCTCTCTCTCTCATTTTTACATCTGAATAAAATCGAGGTGTACTTAGGTATATTTATTTATTAGCCATAAAAGCCTGATTTATTAAACATAATACTGAAAAAAAAACAAATGGGCAAAGTATTATACATATATATAATATATATATATTTATATATGTATGTATGTGTGTGTATGTGTGTGTGTGTGTGTATTGTCTATAGACAGTATATATATATATATATATATTGTCTAAAGGTTCAATGAACTCAACATTTCAAAAAGTCTGAGGTTATGTAGGTGTTGTTTAGTGTGATGCTGAGCGGTTGCTAAGCTTTTCTAGATGGTTGCTAGCTGGTTTCTCATTGGACCAAGACAAAACAGCCCACCAAACTCTCTATAACAGAAATATTCTATAATGTTATGTAAGTATACATATTTTATTTATTTTTTTTATCATCTGCCAGGCTTCACTTTTGGATGGTGAAACTGAAGCAGGAGGCAATCGAGATAGCGAGTGTCTGACAGCTAGAGGGCAGTCATGTACGGAGACCTGGAGACGGACAGAAGAAAGGTCAAACACATTCTCTTCCTTCACACTCACTCTCCATCCGCTCACACTCAAGTCTGCCGCTCCAGCAGTCGACCTCTGACTTTAACAAGTGTCTCCATGCTGTAATTAACTGCTCTGGTTAGAGTTCATTAAAGTCCGATCCAGGATCAGTTTCCCATAATCAGATTCTTATCGCACACATTACGTCTGGAATCCAAAACTGGCCACGGACCAGAGGAGAAGCACACTGCGTACAACAGACACTTTTACACATAATGCACTGTGAATTAAGGAAAAGACACATCTGCTCCAAATACATGATTTTTCTCTGGTGCTTTTTCCTCCTTTCTCTGAACACACAACAACTTCTTTTTTTAAGGCATTAATCACACTTAGAACATTTTATAACACATTTAACTAATGTAATGTGATGCAACTGGCCAAATAATAATAATAATAATAATACTAAAAAAATAAGTGGAGTTTTAGATGTTTCGTATTCAAGTTTAATTTTAATTTTAGATTATAGTATTTATTTTAAATTAGCGGTAATATTTATATTTTCAGTTTTCATTTTAGTTTAAGTTTTATAAATTATATTATGTTTTTGTCATTTTTATTATTATTATATATATTTTAATATAGCTTTAATTATATTTTTTATTTTAGCTATAGTCTTAGTAATTTTTGTACTGAAACTATATTTACCAGTAAGAAAATGTCTAGCGACCCTCAGAAACTCCCTAGTAACCACCAAGAACACCCTACCAACTGCATAGCTACACTCTGGTAACACCCAGCATATGAAAAATCCGATATAACACATTCCCTGATGAATCATGAGCAATAAGACCAGGTGCATGTGTTAAAACAAGTCTATTTTGATTCTATATTGTCTTTAAAGATTCACCTCAGGCTAGATAATATGTACTTTTCAACCATTTCAGAGGGCAGTGGGTTATATTTATACATGTGGCAGCTTCTTGACATTAGCGCCGCCCCACCAGCCCTCGCCCAAACAGACACATATACACACACTCATGTCCATTCATTATACCTTATCTAGCCAGGGCTAACCTGCAACCCTGACACAGGATATCCTGCTGCCTTCATTACAGTGCCAGAAGTCATTACTCCACGTCACACACACACACACACACACACACACACACACACACACACACACACACACACACACACACACACACACACACACCTCCTAACTCTTTCAAGCTGCCTCCAGCCCAGACGCGCGCCACACACACCAATGGCAAAGCTAGCATCAAAGTCAACAGCGCAGTCTGGGCTGCCAATGAGGTGAGACAGAACAGCAGCCATCTCCAGACTGACAGACGTTATTAGAGAGGAAGTCTCACTCAATTTGCGGTCAGAGTAAGATAATCGTTCTGTGATACGTTTATAAAATGAAGATGTGTGTTTGTGTGTTTCCTGATGGGCGAATCATGTTATTCGATGAAATACGTCACATTTGTAGGGCTCTGTGATTTCCGGGATGCAGAAAACACGGATGAAATTGCGGAACAAGTGTGGAATGTACACATCAATTTTTGGATGAATAAAACAAAAGTAGGGCTGTTCAATTAATCAAATCGAGATATTGACTTGTGCCTGTGAATATTAAAGTGCAGCATTTTCACAATATTTTTGATAAAAGTATTGTCGTGTCACATACACACAGAAACTCAAAGGTCTTTACGACAACCCGTCAAAATAAAAGTTCAGTTTAACTTGAGAAATTGTGACAAACATATATTACTGTTGTACAGCAGAATGTACTTCTCAAAGTAAAACCAACAACAACAACAACTATTTTGTTAGGAATATCACACAATTTCTTCCATGTTTAAGTTTAACAGTAAGCCTGTTAAATAAATAAATAAATAAAATAGTGTTCATTTGATTATATTTTAAAATAATAATTAAACTTTTGTTGTTTTATGCCTTAATTTGATTACAGTAACACCACATTTGAATTTGTATTCAATCAAAAAAATAAGAAATCTAATACGCATAACCATACATTGTTAAACTAAATAAGTTTCATGGCTTCATGATTTCAATTATTACTTACTTTTAATTAACCATTAAAATTAAAAATTAAAATAAAAGGATTTGGATTTGAATAAAAAAAATAATAAAATAAAATAAAATAAATAATGAACTAACAAAAACAAACATTAATCCTGTTTTATTAATGTCACTGGACTTACGGTAGTTGGATGTGCGTCTAAATGTGTTTGTGTTGCCAGATATCTCTCGTCATTTCCCCCCTCTCTCTCCAAAATCAATCCCAGACATGTATCAATAAAAGTCAGGCCACTGCTGCAGTCTGCAACCACAAACCGCCGTCCGCTTCAGGCAGACAGCAGCAGCTCTGCTCATCAGCTTGTGCTCTGTGACTATCACAACGCCCGATGAGTAATGACTTCACTTCACTGTCTCAGCCCAAAACAAGTCCTGCAAAACATGCAGATCCAAACCCATGCAGCCGGACGGCTTCTCTCGTGTAAATGCAATGTCACGGAAAGCCTAAAACAACTTCCCTCTGTCAAACAAGTCCATGAGAATCCTCCAGTGTGCCCAGAATTGTTTAATGATACTATTTTGCACCAAACACTTTTAATTTTCGAGAATAATTACACTGGAAAAATAAATTGCAGAAGTTGCAAGCAAAATTTTTAAACTATCACCACAATTAGTCGACAAAAAAAACAAGTCACAGCACAGATATAATAAGCAACAGCACAAAAAATTAATTATACTACAACATATTAGTCAAAACACAGCACAAGGAAGCAACAAGCCAAATGAAAATAGTCTGCAACACAACAAAAATAAACCACAATGCACAAATTAGCCACAACAGAATGAAAATACTTGTAAAAACTGTACAACCACAAAACTGATGGAATTTAAATTATGCTTTGATTTATTCTGCATTTAAAAAAAAAATACAAATACATTAAAAAGTTTGGTTTCAGTATTTATTTATTTGTTTGTTTATATTTTTATTCCCCAAATATCCATTGATTGAACATTTAAAATTTTAAATGCTGTTCTTTTAACCTTATATATATATATATACAGTATATATATAAATCTGAAGACTAGAGTAATTCCTGCTGAAAATGCAGCTTTAATATCAGAGGAACAAATTATATTTTAAAATATATTAAAATAGAAAACATTTTATTAAATTGTAATAATATTTCATATTACCGTTTTTACTGTATTTTTCATCACATGAATGCATCATTCAAAAGCATTAAAATATCTGACTGACCCAAATCTTAGAGTAGTGATTTTAGTTTTGATTCATTAGTTGTTTTGCTTCCATTTCTGTTGTTAATTCTGCTATGTCTTCATCTTTTGTTAATTCTAGTGCTGAATTTACACATTTACCTCATAAAAACATATTCGGTGACCCTAAACTCATTAGTCAGATAGAAAAATAAACTGTAGAGAGGGGCATTTTGCTAAATATATGCACCAAATAACATATTCATAATACATTTTACTGTTCTTCAATGTTTCATTTATGTTTGAATAAATCCATCAAGTTTTTATGACAGCCACCATTATGTTTATATTTAAAAAAAACAAATTGAAGTAGAAATATTATTATGTAATTGTAACTTTATTATTTTAAAAACTTAATTAATTTAATTTGAACAAATCTGTCCATTTTAACATTCAATGTTATAGTAATGTAGTACCAACTGACTCTCATGTATATTTTACAGCATTAGTTGAGAGATTTTTTTTCCCTTTTGAAAATTTGGCATGTACTGTACCTGATATACAGTATATCCAAAATAATCGATATTGAATCGGTAATCGCATCGCAAGCTTGTGAATGAGACTCGAATCGGATCGTGAAATTTGTGTCAAAATCCAGCCCTAGTTAATTCTGTTAGTATAGTGCTAGAAATCCTAGCTCTATTTTATGTGAAGCATCCAAATAGCGTCTATCTAACACAAAACATCAGAACACAGACATATGTACAGTATTCATCGTGCTCATCTTAATTAATGAATCATTTATATTCAAAATATCCGTAAGCATAAAGGCCATGAATTCAGTTCTTTGTTGTAGTAGTTACACCTTACAACAGCATCTGGAAAACCTCTTCCTTCACACACACTAAAATGTTTGTGGTTTAATCAGGTGTTTGTAGGTGGTGTGTGGGAAAGCCTGGGTGATGGGGGTACAGGGGTGCATTGACAGTCCGTCTTCTTCACACACACCCAACACCCTCTAACACCCCAGTGACTGGCTCACTGTTTGGGCATGCAGGGCAAAACTTTCAGAATTTACTACCTGTTTCCCCCTGCGCTGTCATTACGGACGGACACACAACACAGATGTACCATTATGTACAATAATAAGAGCCATTACACACACACACACACACACACACACACACACACACACACCTTTGTAAATCTGCGAGGAGTCATTAAAATTTATTAGGAAAACCCCCTATTTGGCCGCTCAGCTGTGTGTGTGTGTGCGTATGTGGGAACGTCGAGCTGCAGTTTGTGTTTCGCCGTCATAATTTCTGTGACTCCTCATCTTGCAAGGGCAGGCTCTGGTTAATTAAAACGCGGGCGAGTCTGGCTGGCTGGCCGGACGCTCTCGTAAAAACACACATCTGGGCTGCAATATGACTGGCGTAAGGTGGGGCGGTGCTTCATTGCCACTGTTGAGTGTACGAGCGCTCTGATAGCCTCACTATCACTCTGAGAGTGAGACAGAAGCGTGATAGATTACAGACGTACAGTACATGCACAAAGACTCATGTACGACGGCCTGCGTCTCACTACCAAAACACAGCTGCCAGAGACACATGAAAAAAGACTTTATACCAAAAAAATGCAAGCCATTGCGCAAGGGCTGCAAGCATTACACTTTATTCCAATAGTCCACTTTAGACATTTTACCATCTATAAGTAACTTTGCAACTATCGACTAACCCTTATTAGAGTATGAAAGGCTCTTAGGTTAGGGTTAGTAGAATAAGTTGACATGTCCTTGTTACTTATAGCTCTGTCATGACAACTCTTGGAAAGTTTAGCATGTTAATGTACATGACAATGTTAAAGGGTTAGTTCACCCAAAAATTTAAATTCTGTCATTAATTACTCACCCTCATGTCGTTTCAAACCTGTAAGACCTTCATTCATCTTTGGAACACAAATTAAGATATTTTTGATGGAATCCGAGGGCTGTCTGACCCTGCATAGACAGCAACGCAACTGAAATGTTCCCAAGTCCAGAAACGCGGTAACAAGATCGGTAAAATAATCCATTTGACATCAGTGGGTTCATCCACAATTATACGAAGCTACGAGAATACTTTTTGTGCGCCAAAAAAAAAAAAAAAAGAAGACTTTATTCAACAATTCGTCTCCTCCGCATCAACCTGGTGCCATTTTGGAGAATATCCGCTGGACATAAACAGCATATGCTGTTCTGTGTCAGCTGCGTCACACGGATACACTGTTTCCATTCAGATCAAATCACAACAATGTAGGAAACAGATCCGGCGTGACGCAGATGACACAGAACAGCATAAGCTGTTTACGTCCAGCGGATATTATCCAAAATGGCACCAGGGAGGAGGAGACGAATTGTTGAATAAAGACGTTTTTTTTTTCTTTTGCGCACAAAAAGTATTCTCGTAGCTTCGTATAATTGCAGATGAACCACTGATGTCACATGGATTCCGAAGATGAACGAAGGTCTTACGGGTTTGAAACGACATGAGGGTGTGTAATTAATGACATAATTTTCATTTTTGGGTGAACTATACCTTTAAAGTGTTTGGTCTTGGCGGAATAGATCTGCTATATTGCTGCTGCTGCTGCGGCAGAGCAAGTACCGAGACTTGCTACTGCCAATAAATCCACAGACATGCTACTGTGAGCATGTAAGAAATACTGCTGCTGCACATATAACATACGTATATGAAATAATTCCGTAGCAGATCTATACAGGTGGAGCTGGGGAAGGTGGAGGGTTTCTGAAGCATGCTGCAACTGTTACAGTAAACACTAGCCGAGTATTTGAATGATGAGAAGCAAGCTCATTGGATGCTGATGTGAAAAGATACCAATGTGAATTATGATGTGATTTTATGTCAGATTGAGTTAGAATCTATCGGCCTTCGCCATCTAGAGTTTCATGACAGAACTTTGTATTTAGTAGAATCTCAGGACTATCAAAATAAAGTGTTACCACTGCACATTATCATTTGTCAGGTAAATGGAATGTGAGGTAAAAAAAGATTTTGTAATGCTGAAGAATAGTGCTGCAGGGATATTTTGCACCAAACACTTTTAATTTTCGAGAATAATTACACTGGAAAAATAAATTGCAGAAGTTGCAAGCAAAATTTTTAAACTATCACCACAATTAGTCGACAAAAAAAACAAGTCACAGCACAGATATAATAAGCAACAGCACAAAAAATTAATTATACTACAACATATTAGTCAAAACACAGCACAAGGAAGCAACAAGCCAAATGAAAATAGTCTGCAACACAACAAAAATAAACCACAATGCACAAATTAGCCACAACAGAATGAAAATACTTGTAAAAACTGTACAACCACAAAACTGATGGAATTTAAATTATGCTTTGATTTATTCTGCATTTAAAAAAAAAATACAAATACATTAAAAATTTTGGTTTCAGTATTTATTTATTTGTTTGTTTATATTTTTATTCCCCAAATATCCATTGATTGAACATTTAAAATTTTAAATGCTGTTCTTTTAACCTTATATATATATATATACAGTATATATATAAATCTGAAGACTAGAGTAATTCCTGCTGAAAATGCAGCTTTAATATCAGAGGAACAAATTATATTTTAAAATATATTAAAATAGAAAACATTTTATTAAATTGTAATAATATTTCATATTACCGTTTTTACTGTATTTTTCATCACATGAATGCATCATTCAAAAGCATTAAAATATCTGACTGACCCAAATCTTAGAGTAGTGATTTTAGTTTTGATTCATTAGTTGTTTTGCTTCCATTTCTGTTGTTAATTCTGCTATGTCTTCATCTTTTGTTAATTCTAGTGCTGAATTTACACATTTACCTCATAAAAACATATTCGGTGACCCTAAACTCATTAGTCAGATAGAAAAATAAACTGTAGAGAGGGGCATTTTGCTAAATATATGCACCAAATAACATATTCATTATACATTTTACTGTTCTTCAATGTTTCATTTATGTTTGAATAAATCCATCAAGTTTTTATGACAGCCACCATTATGTTTATATTTCAAAAAAACAAATTGAAGTAGAAATATTATTATGTAATTGTAACTTTATTATTTTAAAAACTTCATTAATTTAATTTGAACAAATCTGTCCATTTTAACATTCAATGTTATAGTAATGTAGTACCAACTGACTCTCATGTATATTTTACAGCATTAGTTGAGAGATTTTTGTTCCCTTTTGAAAATTTGGCATGTACTGTACCTGATATACAGTATATCCAAAATAATCGATATTGAATCGAATCGGTAATCGCATCGCAAGCTTGTGAATGAGAATCGAATCGGATCGTGAAATTTGTGTCAAAATCCAGCCCTAGTTAATTCTGTTAGTATAGTGCTAGAAATCCTAGCTCTATTTTATGTGAAGCATCCAAATAGCGTCTATCTAACACAAAACATCAGAACACAGACATATGTACAGTATTCATCGTGCTCATCTTAATTAATGAATCATTTATATTCAAAATATCCGTAAGCATAAAGGCCATGAATTCAGTTCTTTGTTGTAGTAGTTACACCTTACAACAGCATCTGGAAAACCTCTTCCTTCACACACACTAAAATGTTTGTGGTTTAATCAGGTGTTTGTAGGTGGTGTGTGGGAAAGCCTGGGTGATGGGGGTACAGGGGAAATAATCGATATTGAATCGGGTAATCGCATCGCAAGCTTGTGAATGAGAATCGAATCGGATCGTGAAATTTGTGTCAAAATCCAGCCCTAGTTAATTCTGTTAGTATAGTGCTAGAAATCCTAGCTCTATTTTATGTGAAGCATCCAAATAGCGTCTATCTAACACAAAACATCAGAACACAGACATATGTACAGTATTCATCGTGCTCATCTTAATTAATGAATCATTTATATTCAAAATATCCGTAAGCATAAAGGCCATGAATTCAGTTCTTTGTTGTAGTAGTTACACCTTACAACAGCATCTGGAAAACCTCTTCCTTCACACACACTAAAATGTTTGTGGTTTAATCAGGTGTTTGTAGGTGGTGTGTGGGAAAGCCTGGGTGATGGGGGTACAGGGGTGCATTGACAGTCCGTCTTCTTCACACACACCCAACACCCTCTAACACCCCAGTGACTGGCTCACTGTTTGGGCATGCAGGGCAAAACTTTCAGAATTTACTACCTGTTTCCCCCTGCGCTGTCATTACGGACGAACACACAACACAGATGTACCATTGCATGCAATAATAAGAGCCATTACACACACACACACACACACACACACACACACACACCTTTGTAAATCTGCGAGGAGTCATAAAATTTATTAGCAAACCCCCTATTCGACCGCTAAGCTGCGTGTGTGTGCGTATGTGGGAACGTCGAGCTGCAGTTTGTGTTTCGCCGTCATAATTTCTGTGACTCCTCATCTTGCAAGGGCAGGCTCTGGTTAATTAAAACGCGGGCGAGTCTGGCTGGCTGGCCGGACGCTCTCGTAAAAACACACATCTGGGCTGCAATATGACTGGCGTAAGGTGGGGCGGTGCTTCATTGCCACTGTTGAGTGTACGAGCGCTCTGATAGCCTCACTATCACTCTGAGAGTGAGACAGAAGCGTGATAGATTACAGACGTACAGTACATGCACAAAGACTCATGTACGACGGCCTGCGTCTCACTACCAAAACACAGCTGCCAGAGACACATGAAAAAAGACTTTATACCAAAAAAATGCAAGCCATTGCGCAAGGGCTGCAAGCATTACACTTTATTCCAATAGTCCACTTTAGACATTTTACCATCTATAAGTAACTTTGCAACTATCGACTAACCCTTATTAGAGTATGAAAGGCTCTTAGGTTAGGGTTAGTAGAATAAGTTGACATGTCCTTGTTACTTATAGCTCTGTCATGACAACTCTTGGAAAGTTTAGCATGTTAATGTACATGACAATGTTAAAGGGTTAGTTCACCCAAAAATTTAAATTCTGTCATTAATTACTCACCCTCATGTCGTTTCAAACCTGTAAGACCTTCATTCATCTTTGGAACACAAATTAAGATATTTTTGATGGAATCCGAGGGCTGTCTGACCCTGCATAGACAGCAACGCAACTGAAATGTTCCCAAGTCCAGAAACGCGGTAACAAGATCGGTAAAATAATCCATTTGACATCAGTGGGTTCATCCACAATTATACGAAGCTACGAGAATACTTTTTGTGCGCAAAAGAAAAAAAAAACGTCTTTATTCAACAATTCGTCTCCTCCGCATCAACCTGGTGCCATTTTGGAGAATATCCGCTGGACATAAACAGCATATGCTGTTCTGTGTCAGCTGCGTCACACGGATACACTGTTTCCATTCAGATCAAATCACAACAATGTAGGAAACAGATCCGGCGTGACGCAGATGACACAGAACAGCATAAGCTGTTTACGTCCAGCGGATATTATCCAAAATGGCACCAGGGAGGAGGAGACGAATTGTTGAATAAAGACGTTTTTTTTTTCTTTTGCGCACAAAAAGTATTCTCGTAGCTTCGTATAATTGCAGATGAACCACTGATGTCACATGGATTCCGAAGATGAACGAAGGTCTTACGGGTTTGAAACGACATGAGGGTGTGTAATTAATGACATAATTTTCATTTTTGGGTGAACTATACCTTTAAAGTGTTTGGTCTTGGCGGAATAGATCTGCTATATTGCTGCTGCTGCTGCGGCAGAGCAAGTACCGAGACTTGCTACTGCCAATAAATCCACAGACATGCTACTGTGAGCATGTAAGAAATACTGCTGCTGCACATATAACATACGTATATGAAATAATTCCGTAGCAGATCTATACAGGTGGAGCTGGGGAAGGTGGAGGGTTTCTGAAGCATGCTGCAACTGTTACAGTAAACACTAGCCGAGTATTTGAATGATGAGAAGCAAGCTCATTGGATGCTGATGTGAAAAGATACCAATGTGAATTATGATGTGATTTTATGTCAGATTGAGTTAGAATCTATCGGCCTTCGCCATCTAGAGTTTCATGACAGAACTTTGTATTTAGTAGAATCTCAGGACTATCAAAATAAAGTGTTACCACTGCACATTATCATTTGTCAGGTAAATGGAATGTGAGGTAAAAAAAGATTTTGTAATGCTGAAGAATAGTGCTGCAGGGATGACGTATTTTTTTTAGCAGATTTCAGTCATGTTTGCGTTGATCAAGTGAATTCGCCACACTGATTGGAAAAGCTGATTGGTTTGAAAGTGACTTCTGTGTGAGCAGTGCCCCATACATTTCAACGTTATTGACAATGGGCCTTTTTTACATGTGAAATGTCGCTGAAATTTCACTAATGTCACTGCGCTTTTACTTGTCTTGAAAAAGGCAAGTTGCTAAATGGGACTACCGAGGCTGTCGGGGACATTAATATTCATCACAGCGAATAGGAAATCTCACCTACTCACTAGTACACTTTCACAGCCTCATTGTGTTAAAATAGCGCTCTTCTAACTCAAACTTTCAGGGAAAATGTTTTTTAATTCAAGACCGAAAGAGTTGTCGAAGCTTAATGGTGGAGCTTTAGGACTCATTTTCCTGTCTTGACCCGTCCTCTTGATAGCACAGTGGCTGGTATGTATTAAGGTTTGACAGCACTAGGCCCCCATTAGACAGCCAGACAGATTCCGCTTACAGAAAAGCGGCCCATTATCAAAGACACTCAGATGGAAATACAACACGGATGGGAGGAGGAGAGGAGAGGCATAGGATGGGCCCCTGAATACTCATTTGGTCACTGTGGTCAACAGGCCCTACCACACAAACTTTCTCAAATACACTCAACTGCATGATTTTCGGTATCCTTCATGTCCGTTTCATTGAGAAATGCACATTATGCGCTGAATACTAGAATCACTTGCTATCTCTGGATCATCCACCAGTCTTTGCTAAAGTGGTGAGTAGGCAGTTTTACGCAAAGAAAGAAAAGAAGCTGGTGGTTTTGCAAAAAAAGATACATTTCAGACTGCACCTCCATAATGAAACCCCCTGTATGTAATTTATGGGTCCTCGTTAAGGCCGGCTCAGGAATGGCACTGTTGCATTATGCTCTCCTTCTTTACTGGCCGGCTTTGGAAGTCCGCGTTTTACAGCCAAGCTTTATGATATGTATTTAGGGCAATTAGGGAGGAGATATATTGACTCATTACAACAGAGCAGGTGCAGGGGGAGCATGTGGCATGTATATAAATGCCCCACGTGGGGATTGGAGGACTGATTCGACTGCACAGAGACGCCACAGAGCGTGTCCTCTTGCCTTATGAAGTCCAGGGGGCCGTCGCAGCGTTTCATCTATGCCACAACAGGGCCACATTGCCCTCGTTTTCATTTCATGCCCAGTCCAGGCACTGGATCTGTCATGCATTTGGTCATAAAGTGTAGTAGGATTGGAACATTACGGGTAGAAAACTAGATCAATGCATTGTAAATTTCACGCTAAAACTTGACAGACAAAGAGAAATGTGTGCGATGTAGTGCATGTTAACAAGTATTTAAGCAAGATCAAGTCTTATCAAGTTAAATTGGAATACAATAATTAAATTTAATTTTTAAGAGCTTGCTTAAGCATTTAAGCCACTCTATAATGTAAATTAAAAAGCAAATTTAAAAGAAATCCTACAAAATAATTTATTAGGAATATATGATAGACAAATAAATAAATCAGTAGTATGTTGCAGTATTATCACATAGCCTCATAATGTTTACAACCAATTATTATTTTGGAAGTAAATTTAGTTATTTTCAATTTATTTATTTATTTAGTAAAATATCTTAACTTTTGGCAATCTGATAAAATAATTTGAATAAATGAAAATCTTAAAAATCAAGATAATATTATTTCCATTAATCACACTGGAAATGAAAGGTCAAGTTGAGAGCATTGCATTGTCTTATTTTCTTATTTTAGTATAAACTACTACAGTTTTTTTTAATAGAAAATTTGATTTCTGCTTTTTTGTTTTAGTTTTAGTACTTTTGTCATTTGTATTAGTTTTTTTTTAATGCATATGCAGGTTTAATTAAGTTTTAGTTTTTAGTTTTAGTTTATTTACTTTTTGTTATTTTAGTACAAAATGAGAACGGTTGCCTTGGCAACTAGTGGAAAATATAAGTTTAAGTTTTTAATATTTCATTAAATTTCAGTTAATATTTAATTCCTTTTAAGTAATAAAAAATTGTTTTTTTTTATGGTTGATTGATTGGTTGGTTGAAAAATGTACACCACTAGCAAGGGATATGCAAAATCCAGCTAAAATTAGAATTAAAATGATTGAAAACAAACATTTGATCCATAATTTGACCCAAATTATTAGTATTATAGTATTGTTTAGTATTACAAAAGTTGGGCTAAACTTTTTAAAGTAGCCCTAAAGAATGGCAAAACCTTTAATGGACTTTTTGGTAATGGTATTTTTGTTACCTCCAGGAAGGAGACAGACCCTCTATAGCAAGATATTGTATTATAGCATTTTATAGATGTGAGCCTGACTGAAGATTCCTGCCAAGTGATAATCTCAGAGCTTCTTCTGCATGCACTTTTTAGTCCAGTAAAAGTCCTTTAAACTCTTTTGATATCGAAAGTTACCTAAAGATAAAACGTGTCTATGTGCTGTTCAAATACGTAAAGTCTTCTCATGTTCATATATGTGGGCCCTTCTGCTGTAAAAAGAAAGCTTTTGTAGGGGAAATTGCTTTCTTTTGAAGAAGCTCTTGTGTTATGCTTTGAAGACTGTTTATCTGAAGAACTGTTCCAGTTGCCTCATCTTATAATTGAAATCCCTGTTATTGTCAGAAGGACTCAGTTGATGAAAACGTTGCATCGTTGCCAGCCTTCCACAGTTTTCAAGCCTCACAAACAACAGTGCTGCTCCTGCACTGTAGTGTTAAAGTAATGCAAGATGTCGAGATACGCTCATGCAGCAATGACATAATGACATCACCGGGCAGTACAAATCAGACAATTGCAAAAGAACATTTCTCTGGCATTACCTTGGACACAAAATGAAGCCAGTCCCCAGAAACCACATTGGAGTTAATTTTCTAAATCTATGGAAAAGCGTTTTCCCTCAAACATCAGTGAGGTAATGTTCTTCATCAGAGATCTAACAGGGTTTGGAGACTTATTTTTTTAATTTCTGTACAGTTGCTGTACAGGTAGGGTGCTATCAAATCTGTACCACTAAAAACTCCAGCTAGAAACTCCAGCTTGCTTTCTGGGAGAAGTTCTAAAGCACTGTCGTTTAATTTCTACAGGAGAAAAAACTAAAACAAGACAGACAGACAGAAAATATGAAAATAAACCCTCATATTTTAAGCAAATACTAGCTAACATCTACTTTTCCCTCAAAATGGAGCTTGGTATGTGTGGTTTTCCCTTTCCTCTCTTTTTTTCCCAAGTCGTTCTTCCCATAGCGAGGGCCTGGCAGGATTAGCCTCAGAAATTACAAGCCAACTTGAAAGACCTCCTTACATTACAACTCTAAATGCTTATTAATATCCAAAAACCAAAACCTGTACATGGGTGGTAACAGCTGAGGTAACACATTCAAATTATGTTTTTACTACAGAAAATGCTTAGCTACAGATCATACGGGGACATTTTGGGATATTGCTAGGTACAATGAATATTTTGTATACTTTGAAATACAACTGAAGGTTTAGACTGTTCCAACCAATTTATTCCTGCTATAACTGGAAATTAAATCTTACAATCTGTGCATTTTAAGTGTTTTTATGCAAGATGACTTTCGAGCATTCGTACATTCTATTTGATTGTAACCCATGATCATGCTATTGCTATCACCTTGTTCCTCCAGTTGAGATCCATTTAAATCCATTAAAATTGACTTCATCGAATGTAAAGTGGCATTTGATTCACATTTTTTTTGACAGTGCAGTAGTATTGCATCATAGATCTTTCTGCCTGACAAGTAAATCTTTTAACCATAATGATATCGAATAAGAAGTTGCTGACTGTGGTTTCATTTATTTTCTTATTTTTGACAGACACATGACAGAGAGAGAGAGAGAGAGAGAGAGAGAGAAAGAGAAAGAAAGAGAGGGGTGGGGGGTCCCAACTATTCCTTAACTGAAAACAGGCAAAAAATCTCCAATTCCAAACAACAATTTACAGACGTACTCTGCGGCATACCTGCTCAAGATCAGACTGAATCTATACAATCAGCAGGCCAAATATTTCAAAGCCAGCGAATTTCTCAAACTCAATTTGTAAATGTGCAGTGATATAGAGTAAACAGTTGAGTCAACGCTGGCAATCGCATCTCCCTGGGCTGAAGAAGTGTTCGATTACGCCTCGCTTGGGGTTGCAATGAGATGGAGGATTTTTCAAACGCACCTCGGTGATGCTAATTCATTCAAGACGTTTACTTTTTCAATAATATGATTATCCTTCATGCTAATATGCATTAGCCAGCATGTTCTGTACATCACCAGCTGAACTGAACAATCGAAATCTGAATAGTATTGAACATGTCCTGCTTTTGCTTGTTCTCCATGGTTTGAGAATGTTCCAAAAATCAGACTTTTTGTACAAAATAATTCAGAGGCACACAATTATATGCTCCATGTCACAAACTTTTCTTTGTTTTTAGATTACTCATATGCCCAGAAATTGTAGAAATGCAGTCAGTTTTTTGTATGTGTGTTTGAAGGAATGTGTCCAATAATGGGATTTAACAAGAATAAATAGGATCAAATTTAAGATAAAATTCTACCTGTATCATAATCAATACGCAAACTCATAAGGCCTCTCTCATGATCAAAACTTTGCTGAAAACTTTGTGTCTTTTGCTGTGAAATCTTTTATAAAGTAAACGTAAGAATAACTTTTATATTGTAAATACTATTTCAAGATAAACACATACGAACTTAAGCAACTTTTACTTGATTATCCATACTTAACCATACATACTGATTATCCTTATATATATATATTTTTTTTTTTCAAAAATCATATTAAAATGTTGGTAACACTTCAGTTTTGGGACCATTTCTCACTATTGACTAGTTACTTATTAGCATGCATATTACTAATATACTGGCTGTTTATTAAAGCACATATTAATGCCTTATTCTGCATGATCACATTTTAGATCCCGTAATCCGACCCCATACCTAAACTTAACAACTACCTTACTAACTATTATTAAGCTGCAAATTAGGAGTTTATTGAGGCAACATCATAGTTAATAGTTAGTTAAGTGTGACCGAAAATAAGAGCAATCATCTCCAAATCATCATTGTATTGCATTGCATTATATGTTTTGCCCCCACAGTAAATACAGAGCTTTGTTCATAAAACTAAGCATTTAAATATAATTTTACTAAAACATATTATTGGAGATACTGAGTAAAAACTGATATTAATAAGCTTTTTATGTAAGTAGTCTGCTATACTATTATACATATCTAATTGATTTACATTACAAGCTATCAGAATTTCAAATGTAGTTTAAAATGTAGGTGTTTTTTCCTTCTTGAATGTGAGATCAGATCAATATTCAATACTATGCGAACCATAAAAGCCGGATGTATCAAACATGATACTAAACGAAAGACACAAATGCAAACTATTTTTAATGTTTTGTCTAAGGTTCAATACACCTTTACATTAAAAAGAGAGAGATTATTTCATATGTCAGACTTTACCGAATTAATGTATTGACCAAACCATAGACAAATACTTCTGACTTCAGCTCAGTGACCTCCAACAATATGAGACCAAATCCGAGAACTCAAACACGCACATGAACACAACCCTCAGCTGCACCGCAGGCTGTGAAAGCATCTGAAATATAAACAAAAGTCCAGAATCACTGGACCTCTGTGCTTTCTCGCCGTGCCATTGGGTAACCCGGCCTCTCCCGACATACAGGCCCTGCGGTGTAGCGCGTAATTGTAAAGCTCCACTTTATGAAGACTGGAGGAGACTTTAAACCATTGTTTAAAGTCGGACGTTTAATATTTCTCAGCTTGCTGGCATGCCGTCAAGCCTCAGACAATAAAGCTATTGAGTTCAACTGTACCTCTGACTTGATTCATCCGAAGCGCTGGTTTTAGCACCTTTTCTGTTCTCGATTTCAGCAGCAGAAGCTCGGATCTCCCCCATCTGACGGTTGCCGTACCATATATCACACCGAGGGAAAGCTCCTCTGCCCTGATCTTGAGAAATGTTTACGGCTACCGTTGGCCTTAACCTCCAGGCCCTCTGGCCTCAACCTTCACCCTCACTAAAGACTCGGCCCCCTCCGCCCCCCCCCAAGCCTATGATGGATTCTCAAAGAGACTCGGCCGCTGAGGGGGCCGCTATATCTGACAGCCCTTTTAATTAAGCCACACATCTAATAAAGGAGGTGAGCCATTTGCTCATTGTTTAACGCAGTATGGAGAACACACCAGTCAAGCCCCAGGACGTGCATTAATTCACCTCTCGGATTGGGAACGAGGAGGGCTGGATGGGGGCTTAATGTATGGACGCCACAGTAACGGGCCTGACAGTAATGGCCGATTCTTGTGCATTAGGATGATTGCGAGGGCCAGGCGCTTTCAGACAAACCAATCCACCATGCGGAGATGCAACAGTCACATGATCGGGCTCTCAGGCCCATTAGAGACAGCGGGAGAGCGGGCTGGGTAATCAATGGGTGTGGGTGTGCGGGATGGAGGATGGGGGCAGAGGGCTGGAGTTTGTAAAGAATTCGAGCAATATTAATCTCGTTCTGTCTTGAGTCATATTCCTCTTGCCACATATTACAATACAGTGACACTTAATTTTCTCACAGGAACATTCAGGATGCCTGTTATTACACAGTAGCAGTACCGTGTTATGCCATTTATATAAAAAAAAAAACTTCATACTGTCTGAAGCCTATAGATATAAGGATATTCGAAATGCAACTCCTTAACCATGGCATTTGGTGTTGATTGTGATGAATTACACATTTTAAAATCATCACCATGAATAAGAAAATATTGTAATGTGTGTGGCTAAAAATCTCTGCGAAAATTAACAAATGGTTATAAGGTAGCTTTATTGCATTGTTATAAATGCATTATAATGTATTAATAACATGTTTATGCGTTTTGTGTGACAATTGCTGAAATGTACACTTATTTTTTAAATTCTTTTTATTTTTTTTATTATTTATTTTTATATTAATGCCTTATTCTGCATGACCATATTTTAGATCGCTTAACCCGACCCCATACCTAAACTTAACAATACCTTACTACTTATTAATAAGCTAGAAATTAGGATTTTTTTTCTTTTCTTTAAGTAATGTCAGTCAAGCAGGCATGGTTATTGGCAGACATTGTTATTTAGTAAAATTTTGGTTGTGACGTCGGGTTACCAAAATTAATGTAAATTCAACTTTTAATGTCAATGTTAAATTGATGTCCAATACCGACGTCAGCTGACGTTGATATTTTGTTGTGTAACCAAAATCCAATGTTAAGTCAACATCAGATATTGACGTCAAACCAATTTTCATTTTCAACCAAAATGCAACATCTGTCTGACGTCATATCCAACATCAAACTGACGTTACATAGACGTCTGGTGCCTGCTGGGTTATAACATCTTATATTTATAAAAAATCCTTTCATAAATGTAATTCCTATGTAATCAAGGTGGACATTCTGGATTGGTAGCTAACAACAAATATAAAGTTAGTCATCAATTTCACAGATACTCAAACTCACAGTTATGGATATGGATGTTTGTTACGATGACTGCTTTCTGTTGATTTTTTATTTATTTATTTATAACATCTTATATTTATAAAAAATCCTTTCATAAATGTAATTCCTATGTAATCAAGGTGGACATTCTGGATTGGTAGCTAACAACAAATATAAAGTTAGTCATCAATTTCACAGATACTCAAACTCACAGTTATGGATATGGATGTTTGTTACGATGACTGCTTTCTGTTGATTTTTTATTTATTTTTTTGTACATTTCCAGGTATCACTATGCACTTACTATGCATGTAAGTACACAGGATCAGTCACATATTGTTTTGATTAATGATGTGTCATGTATATTGTCTATTAATCATTAGCTGTGCAGGCTGGGTCAGTGGCAAATTAAGTCAAAGTTGATATTGTTTGAATTTTGGAGGCCTTACAAGCCATATGCCAAGGGTTACACAGCTTGACAGATACTTCCATAGGATTCAATGAACTTGGGAATGCTGACGTGAATCAAATTTTTTTTTTACTTTTTACTTTTTTTGGATTGAATTACAATCTGGCACCTGCGCTTAACACTTAGTACACCACTTTGCCATAAAGTAGCTGCTAAATGATGAAGTAACTGAATGTTTTATATTATCATGCTATTTCACTATAAACCATAAAATAATCTTTACTTCTCCTCAGAGCTGTTTTGCGCTAAAAAGCTACGGATGAAAAAGCACCGTGTGTCGTTTTATTCCGTAATTAACTCAGCGGGGAGACACGAGTTAGCTTCTGGTCATTGAGTCATTAAAACCACCCATCTCTGATGACTCAACTAACGAACGAGCTGTGCATTTAGCCGGTTAGATAACAACGGTGTAAACTAGCAAACAGTGCTGTGTCTGTGTGTGACGCAAAATAAATTTGAACTTGAAATTAAATTTAACAGCCTTGGCCTCTTTTTATGTTTCTATCTTCTATCTAATCCAGATTTAACATGGAAAAAGTGCTATTTATTAGAGCTCCAGCTAGCTGTTCTACTTAAATGTACCTGGCAGTAGGCTGCATGCTAATGGTGCGGGCTTGTTTGTTTTTGTGTTGTTTTGTTCCCTGGCACAGCTGAGAACTGGCGTGCGTGTGTATCCTTTGCTGACTGAACTGTTGCGTTGTTTTGTGCTGTGAAAATAGTCTGAACCTCTAGAGAGAAATTAAACACCCATAAGAGCTAATGCATCCACGCATGATGAGCTACAGTGCAGCAGATGCTTGAAACACACACAAACACAGAGGCAGAAATAGCTGTAACCTATCTAATTGATCAACTGACTGATTGATTGGAGAATTGAGTGCTGACTTCCAGAATAAAAGAGAAAGAGGTGGGAGAGCGAGCAGGTTCAAGACCCCCAGCAGGCCTGTCTAAGATCAGAGTTCACAGGTTATCACTCAAGCTCTCAGTTTGACCTCATTACCTAATGTGGCGGCATCGGCTACTATCTGACTCTTACAGCTGTTAGCACCCCAGCTGAGCATGTGTGTGTGTGTGAAAGTGAGCATACTTTACTGAATTCAATGACAATTGTGCTGTTTCAATAGAGATCTAAACACTCTTAAGAAGGCGTGATGTTATGACAGTATCTAGTGTTTGTGTCAAGATTTTGCTTTACCGCAATAGATATCAGGTTTGCCTTCCATTATTTACAAGTAAGAGCAACCATAATACACATGTAATGCAAAAATGCAAAAATATAGAGTGGCAAATTGTTCCAAACAGTGAAGACAGAAGTAAAACTTGTTATTAAGGAGTGTTTTTAGGCATAACACAATGTTTAGTTATTTACTGTTGCCAAGGAATGTTGCAATATTGCATTTATAAACAATTTAACAGATATACAGACATTATACCTGGACATAGGTGTGCCAGCGTCTTCTAATGCAGCTTATTTCAGAAGGTATGTGCTAAATGTGTTAAATGAACCCTTGCATTAGGTTACAAATCTAGGTATGATCATTCTAATAGCATTCAATACAATTCACCAAAAAACAATCTTAATATTAAATAAATTAATAAATAATAATAAAAATAAAATTAATTATTTTCACACATTCCAAAATAATAATAATAATAAAAATGTTATAAACAGTGTTGTAAATGTTTTTTTTCTTCTTTTTTTGTGCTTTCAAGATCAAACAGTAGAGCATGGCGCTAGCAATGGCAACATCATGAATTAATTTACCAGTGAACTGAACATGCATTAAATTATAAAAATGTTCACATTCAATGCAGTGTAAGCTTTTTTTGGGGGGATAAATGTGTCTGCCAAATTCATAAATGAAAATACTCTAGTTGAGAAACTGACATAACAAAAGCAAATAGAAATTTGATATGCACATTCCAAAGCACATCAGAGTGTCGACACTTTGCATGCGTGTTCATTAATAATAAATGAAAAAAAAGTCACACCAGTGCAAAAAAAAAATTATGTAATATCAAAATCGCAACTTTAAATAAAACTAAATTGGATTTAGATATTCACTGACGTTCCCTTGTCCAACACCAAGGTTATGATCAAATAACCATGTTTTAATTATGTGTTTGTGTATCTACCTTTTGTGCATGTGTTTGTGTGTGTTTGTTATACTTCACAGTGCTTTTGTGTCGGTGCGTATTTATGTGATAGGATAAAAGCAAGGGCAAGATTATTGCCCTATGGCAGGGGTAAGCAAGTTCGGTCCAAGAGAGCCGCAGTCCTGCAGAGTTCAGCTCCAACCCTAGTCAAACACACCTGAACAAGCTAATCAATGTCTTCAGGATTACTAAGGCTATAGGCAGGTGAGTTTTTTTTTCAGGGTTGGAGCTGAACTCTGCAGGACTGCGGCTCTCTAGGACCGAACTTGCCTACCCCTGACCTATGGGTTCAGTTTTGTGAACCCACTGCCAACGTCGGGGCTGATGCGAAGGCGTGAAGTAAACAATTCAAGTCACACACACACACACACACACACACACACACACACACACAATTTACTATTTAAACTATTTACTCCCACAGTGAGAAGAATTCACCCGAGCAGCTAATTTGGACTAAACATGTTTCTATGCAAATGAGAGACACAAAGCAAGCTGATTAATGAATCACATAAAGCTCAAACACACACTCACAAACACACAGGTGACACGGGTACAACAACGCTATGCTAACGGCTCACACGGGGCTCATAACTAAACAAAACTAATTAAAAAAGCATAACAAGAGGATGAGTTATTACTGACAGCTGGCAATGTGTGTGTGTGTGTGTGTGTGTGTGTGTGTGTGAGAGAGAGAGAGAGAGAGAGAGAGAGTGTAAGGGGAAACTTGACCCCTTCCTTTCATCTGTTGTGTGAGCTTGGTCTACACAGACACATTAGCTATTAGCCATTAGCGACACAAGGCCATTACAAAAGACACTGCGGTCCAATAAGCATCTAAATGCCAGCTCCCATTAAATTATGATACGGTAAACAAGGAACTTTTCTGAACAATACCACTGAAACTTGACAGAATAAAAACACTAAAGAAATCCATCAGGGGTGGTAAACAATAAAGCGAGCGTTTGTTCGAGTGGTACAGTGGCGGTACATTGATCCTCACAGCAGAGCAAGAGGAAAAGAGATCACCCCGCTAGGCTAAAACGCGTAGCTGTCTAATGGCAGCATGCCAGATCCGTAGCCTAACAGCGTCTTCTCTAATAGTGTCTGTTTCAGTGTCCCGCTATCATCTGACTATTCATCTCAGGAGCCGCATATCCCCGCTGTTCTTTACAAAACGCACACGCGACCTTAGCGCGTTTGCACAAATAGATGCATGCAGACAGCAAACACATCGCCGGCATCTGCAAACATTTACTTAATAATTTAACACTATGCTGCCGTCAATAACATTTTCATAAGAGAGAGGAGAGCCGGGTGGAGGATAAAGGCAGAGAAATAAAACAATTGTAGGATCGATGGTGCAAAAAATTGGTTTATTGAGTGCTCTATCTCACATTTCCCTGCAGACACGGACAAGAGAATGGAGCACACGCCGCCAAGAGAAACGGGGGGAAAAATAAATGAGATTATTGATGTTACACGTCAAAAATAATTGCTCAGATTTCTGCTCAGAGGAAAGAATAAGATGCTGATGGATTTGTTGATCCATGAAAAGGCTTCATTTCACAGGTGGGCTGAGGAGTTGGAACCGTTCACGTTTTTTTTTTCTTTTTTTTCTTTTGACCCCAGGAGTGTTTACAGGTACATGTGGTTCCTCAGTACGTCTGATGGCTAAAATCTTTACTTCCTCAAATGGAATTTCACTGTAACGTATAGGAACGCATGGAGCCTAGGGACAGAGTAATGACTTGATTAAGTAGAAGCTGTATTGTGATGTTCTGTGTTTTATTTATTAAGTCAGTGTTCATAGTGTAACAGCAAGACATTGGACACATCATTCGTTCTATTTATGCACATGAATGAACCTGATCCCCAAGTTTAATTCAACTTTAATCCAGCTAATTTGATCTAATTTAACAGTGGTGCAATATTGTCCATTTAAATGAACTGAGATAACGCCATCCATCTCAAAATAAATGAACTGATAATCAGTGATGAATGAACAAATTATGTACGCTAATTAAAAGTCAGTCAATCATATTAATAAAGGCATATCCTAGAAGTAATCATAAAAAGCACAAGCACTAATCCCAGAAAATACTCTCCACCATTGATTTCATGTTTTGTACTGAAGTGTGTCAGAAAACAGTTGACAAATGAAAGTATCTTTTGAGTTCCCACTGGTACAAGAGGCACCAATCATTTTGAACAGTCTTGAGCTGAAGTTTAGTTAAACTGTCAACATGTTTGTAGGCAGCTTAATAATATCTGATAATAACACAATCGGTTTAATGGCAAAGACATTTGAAGCCAACTCTGTAATTTCTTTGAATTCTGACATTTTATTCTGCCACACATGCAAAAACGCATATTAAGTATAATTGGAGTTCAAGCATTAACATCTGTGTTTACATACATATTTTCAGTATATTTGTATAGTTATGCAACTTTACAAAACTAACCTTAACATTTGCTTCACACATTGCTCGAAAAGAAGGAAAGGGGAAGAAACAAAGTGGGCATTTCAAAGGACATTTTAATGTTGCGTGTCTTTAAACTGTCGGCTCCGACTCTCTGATCGTGGTGGGCTGCAGTAGTTTAGGGTAGTTAAACTACACCCCACTTCTAAGCATAGAGTATATCTGTGGGTCCCTGCCAGCACTGATGTACAATAGGCAGTGTCGGGCGATTGAAATTCACTCCGGCTTGTCCCCGCTCTGTCCTGAAAGCGATCTGGGCTGAGGGGGAAGATAGGCGCTGACCCACTGGCCTCTGAGCTGGCCATTTGAGCGCCCGTCTGAATGAAAACGGGCCTACGTCACACACGGCACACACACACACACACACACGCAGCGGCCTCATCAGATAGTGTTTCTACAAGCTAAATGGCTCCAATGCTTGGCCACTGTGTGTGGCATCAATGGACACTCTTTATTTTGCCGCCTTCAAATGGAGCGTCGGCAAGTGTCTCTTTTCCACATTGCATTTTTTTTTTAAACTTGGCATTGAAACAGTTGCTAGTGAGAGAAGAACTTTTAGCTATTGCACAATTTTGCAGACTCTATAAATCTATATAAGTGTGGTTTTCTTTAAATATAAAGCATCTGGAAGCAGTCCAAATACAAGTTTGAAGAATTACTGTAAGAATTACCCCCAATGACTAACATCAAGTGTGATAACCACAGATCTGTTGGACTCTAACTATGGAAAGCTTGGCATAAACACAATAACAAGCAGCCACTGAAAGAAAACTCAAATGGTAAAGAGGAATTCCACCTGAGAACAGACATTGTAATAGAAAGCAAAACAAAGACAGCAGTGCTAATTTACAAAATTTGCAGCATGTAACACCCTTGCATGTCTCCCCATTTAGCTCTACACCACAAATAGCCTTTGTAGCTGCCTATGGAGCGGTGAGTAAGTGTGTGTGGCGAGGAGATAACTTTACGAGCCTCATCTCGATGGCCAAATGTTTCCAGGCCTCGTGTTCTGCTCCCGGGGGCACTTCCTAGCCCTCTCGGCTTACCCGTGAAGGGGGCATGGCGTAATCAGATCGCAGTGGTCGACCATTGTCTCCCATCGTGAATCTCATTTTTTCAAGCTGACCATTTTACTATGGAATCTGTAAAATAATTCGGCCAGACCTACCTCTCGACTCTGAGGTCAGTAAATAGCTGTCATCAAAGTGTCTCAGTGCGGTAATGCTGCAAAGATGGGGATGAGCTTGTTCCAAATTTTGAGAGTGGATCTTTGCTCTCTCAAATAATGATTGTTGTAATGTATAAACATTTTTATAAAAATCCATTTAATTTTCAAGAAGAGACTGTGAATCAGAATAGACTGAATGTAGTTATTATGTAAAAAAAAAAATTGTAGGTTATATATTTAAGTTAAGTTTAGTTTAAGTGTAAGTGCTTCTTATTTATTCTTTGGTGAATTAAGTATTTTGGCCAGTAGGGGTGCTAGGCTGTCTGTCTTCAAGAGGACTCTATGGCCAGATCTGAGCATAACAGCTGCAAACAGGCCCAATTCATTGATTTGTTTCACCTTGAGAGTGAAGATCAATGCTATTGATGCCCACCTGGTGTTTTTCTCCAGTTCATTTGTCATAATCACTCAATATGTCAGCGTAGTGAGAACACTATGTTCACACGCAACTTGTTCACAGATGGTGAAGCTCCACATCAAAACCAGAGCGATTATAACCTCTCTCACTCTGCGTCGCCTTTCCCCTCTCTGTTTCTCTCTCAGCCTCTCTTGCACGGCCGTTATTGACATTTTACCTCTAACCTTCTCTTTTACACTAACTTTAATGCGGAGTCTGTTATCAGATGTGCTGAAGGTGTGGAGTTTCAGTTGCCCCCCTCCTCCTTTTCTCTACGTTATTCATCCCCTCTTCCTGTGCTCTGAAAGTCAAGCTTCCCTTTACAAAACCCCATGGCCTTATCTTCCTGACCCTCCTCCCTCTCTTTCTCAAGTCCTTCTCTCCAATCCCCCCTGGCAGTCAGTAGACCGGTGCCCCCCTCTCCCGGGACTAGCCATGGGCACAGGGGCACAGCACTCCACTGCTTCTGAGGAGTGGGATCACTGATCAAACCGCGGGGCCAGTCCCCCAAGGGATGCAGTATTTACTGCGGCACTGTTCCGACATGGCTGATAACACAGAGGGTGAAGCGCCGCCACATGCGCCGTTACGTACTCTATAGATCTGCCAGTCCTCGCCTGCAATTTCTGAAGGCAAAAAACTTTCTTTAAATGTGGCCAGAGAGTTAGTACTGGTAAAAGGACAATTCTCATCAGACTTGTAAGTAACAAATGTGCACGGTGAACATGAGCAGTCCCACAAGATCATAGAGAAAGTTTAGAGTGGTAGGGAGAAGAATAAATGGGCAAATATTGTCTAGCTTTACCAAGTGTTGTCTTTGCTTGTCACCTGGGCCGAGCATATCTCCAAAATATCAGACTCTTGCTTGCAATTGAAGTCCATAATTCCAGGATAGTACATAGCATTTCCGCTAAGAATTGTACCATTCCACACTCAAGGATTACACCAGATTTTTACAGCACAAAGCTATAAAATAGCTACAGAATAGACATACCAGAGCATTATAACAAATGTTCTGTATGTGTTTTATGGCCTTATTTCAGTGACTTTAAAATTGTAGTTTTTCACTAAGCACGCATAAACGTTGTTTTCTCAAAAACACAATCACGTACATACATGCTGCTCACATATTATTGTAGCCCAGTTTGTGCTGATTACGGTGTTATTAAACTTTAGACATTCAAATGTTTGTAAGTAACTAAAAAAAGCACAAATGTCAGGGCATGTCAAAACTTTTCCAGGCCCCAAAACACCCTCGGACCCCAGAGGGTTAAGACATTGTTTTGGGGTTTTGATGACACAGGACAGAGCCACAAGCTGGGTGGGTGGTCAGATATCAGTCATCTTGGCTGGCTCAGAATTCAATATCGTTCTGTCTGCAGGACTCTTACATCGTCACCCCAGTGATAGGGATCACAGGCAGGGAAAGTAGTGGGGAAACACAGAGCTTTTAAAGAGGCCCTGTGCTCCTCTCTCTGGCCCCTCAGCCAAAGTCAAGAGGTACCTCCCTGACTCTATAATGTAACTTATATTTCACTTGAATTAATTGCATCGGATACTACAATGAGAGTAAATCATTAATCCTGATAGATAGATGTTTTGCCTATCCCTCACCCCTGAACACACAGTGGCTCTATTTGAGGAACAGGTCAGTAAATGAACTGGACTAGAGTTTGTCTGAAAGAGAATTGTGTATGAGAAAGATAGAATGACCAGAGAGATAACTATAGTAAAATAGGAAGAAGGGGGCAGGTTCAATAACGGAGTAGAAGGGCTGTCTTCTCCACTTTTTGTGGAGAGGATGTCGACTGGAATGCATCCACCGTAGTGGGATTGCCTTTCCTTTTCCTTTTTTTTTTCCCAGCGTGGCCTTTTGTCCGAGGGGTCTGCAGGTGCTCAAGAGGGCACAATATCCCTATATTCATATCCTGAATCTATTCTGATGCCAAAGCCCTGTCCCAGTGGACAACACCTGCTCCTTCGGCTGTCTCAACCTCACACAATGCCTGTTGTTCTGGCCGGTACATTCTCATCCATCCCCACATAGCCAATCAGTGTCTGAGACCGAGAAATGGCCTGAGACTAGAGTCCTTTCAAATTACACCCCCCTACCCAACCGGAAAGAGCATCTTGTATCTTGGTTCCCATCGATGCGAAATGCCGGTGATATTGAATGAGAAGTTTGACGCCAATTCAGCTTAGACATTTTTTTTAATTGAACACTCTAGAGTTCTTTATAGGTGTCTATTGGTTTTACTCTTTTATTTGACCCTTGATCTGAAAATTTCCTTCAGGTGTGATACTAAACTAGGCAAGAAAGAAAAAAAAAATACTTTCACTGACATCCTGAACTTATCCGGAGCTCTTCAATTGTAATCACAGGTTAAAGCAGGCGCGGAACGCTGCCCTCTGCCCATCTCGACCGACAGTAATTGTGGTGATTTCATATGCTAACGCGGAGCACTCCATCTTTGTGCTTCTCTATGGTGACGAGAGGTGTCAGATCAGGCGTGAGGTGGCTGGAGACGCCATTACCTAAAAATAAGGTACAATTTGGTTGTCACAAGGTTGCCTATAATCTCGCCCCAGATCTGCAGCTCGAGCTGCCTGGCTAAGCTGCAGGGGCCACAGGCCAGGCCTCCGGTGAGAGAGAGGTTAGAATAGCTGGGGTGGGGGTTTGAGAGCTAATTGAAAGCTGATTCCTGTCAGGAGCTCCTTTCTCTCAGAGACAGAGGGGACATTGTGTCCCTCTGAGCCTGAGTGTGGCCTCAACTGCTGCCAGAAACCCACCTTTTTATCCATGAGACAAAACAGAGACCCCCTCCTTCCCTCTTCTCTCTCTGTTGGACCTCTCTGCTGGCCGATGAAAGGGGATATATTAGGAGGGTAATTCTGAGAGGGAGATAACTGTAGGACAGGATGAAAAATGCTGTCTATCTGCACGATGAGGGACTCAGACCATGTCAAAACTACAACTTTAGGGCTCAACAAGCCTTGGCGAGCTTGCCAAGGATAGCCAGCATCTAATTGAGTTCTTTGGCCTCTCCTCTAACTGGGCAGGTTACAGTACAGCGCAGGAACCTGTTTAAATCTAACGCTGGGAACGCGCAGGCCTTTTTGGAATGATTGACATTAAGTTAAAGGGTTAAACATTTTTGCTCAGAGGTTGCTCTTTCCTGGAAACATAATTGAGTTCTCAGTTATGTTTCATTAAATTGATGGGTCACTTAAAATTCCTTAGCAGAAATAAAGACATGCAGAGGAGAGACTTCTTGTTTCTTAGAAGAAATTAGAAGAAGTAGAATAAAAATCTAAGCAGTAGGAGACTCAAGCAAATGTCTCAATTTTATCTCCTGATTTATGTAATTTCTTTGCCATGGGTAGCTACAATAAACATAAAACTATTCAAAAGCAATGCACATCGTTTGGTGTAAGGTTAAGAACAGGGCCGGAATCATAACAGCCTCATGGAGGTGTGCTCCTGCAGAAGGGTTATCTGCGGCGTTTGGGGAGACAGGCTAATTTCTTGCAGCTGCAGTAAAGGGAAGAAGAAATGACAGATTTACTCCCTTTTTAAACACCAAGGGCAGCTTCCGTCTCCATGAGCTGTCAGGGGCGCCTTGTTGGAAGGTTTCCTGTTGCTGGATACCAGTCACTGTGATCTCTTTTTATGACACTTACACACTTACTATATCTATGTTTTTGCCTTCTTACTAAAGCTGAAAATAAAATAAAATTGGTTTAAAAAATATATATATAAAAAATGCCTCTCAAAAGTACATTGAAATAAGTACATGCACACAGACTCTTTCTCTCTCTCTCTCTCTCTCTCTCTCTCTCTCTCACACACACACACACACACACACGCACGCACGCACGCACACGCGCGCAGACATTAGTCATTCTCAGTGGGAAGGGAGACACACAGATATTTCTAGGTTAATCTGTAGAATAACATTTGAACAATGGGTCATTTTAGCTAAGTGCACTACAGCACTGAACAGCTTTTTCTTGACTGGGACATTGGTGCACTAACACAGATAATGCATTGGGAGAGTGTGCACTTGATATATGCTATTAGTGTTAGAATGTGTCTATGCATTGAAAAGTAAATTGTATTTAAGACCTAAATGTGCATATATACACCCGTATGTGTGTGTGTGTGCGTAACACAGGGGTCAGAGAGCAGTGGACAGCCAGACTGTAGCGCTGGCGTCACTGCCACTGAAGCCAATCACTGGCAAATCCCCAGCCAATTTACAACAGTGGAGGACACGGGGCCTTACCCCATAAAAAATATTAGCTCATAGCTGCTTAAATTAAAATAAAATTGGTTTAAAAAATATATATATAAAAAATGCCTCTCAAAAGTACATTGAAATAAGTACATGCACACAGACTCTTTCTCTCTCTCTCTCTCTCTCTCCCTCTCTCTCTCACACACACACACACACACACGCACGCACGCACGCACACGCGCGCAGACATTAGTCATTCTCAGTGGGAAGGGAGACACACAGATATTTCTAGGTTAATCTGTAGAATAACATTTGAACAATGGGTCATTTTAGCTAAGTGCACTACAGCACTGAACAGCTTTTTCTTGACTGGGACATTGGTGCACTAACACAGATAATGCATTGGGAGAGTGTGCACTTGATATATGCTATTAGTGTTAGAATGTGTCTATGCATTGAAAAGTAAATTGTATTTAAGACCTAAATGTGCATATATACACCCGTATGTGTGTGTGTGTGCGTAACACAGGGGTCAGAGCGCAGTGGACAGCCAGACTGTAGCGCTGGCGTCACTGCCACTGAAGCCAATCACTGGCAAATCCCCAGCCAATTTACAACAGTGGAGGACACGGGGCCTTACCCCATAAAAATATTAGCTCATAGCTGCTTAAATTTGATACTGCAGTGACTACGTAGAGGCTGCTTGTAAAGCTCTGGTGTACTGACAAAAAAAAGTGCACCATAACTTCATTAGCTGATTTATGAATGGTGGCATGTCTGTTTTGTAGTGTGTGATGGCACATATTGAGAAAATGTGGGAGGGTTGTAGGACAGAGTCCTATAGTCCCTGATAATGAAACTTTCAAGATATGTGGGAAAAATCATACAAATATCAGTGAAATAATAGTTCCTCTAATGCAGTTAATTTTCTGAGAGTTAATAAACCATCGTAAAATTAAAAGCAATAAATAAATAAATATTTGTAAAAATATAACTTATTGTATAAAAATATACTAAATATAAAATAATATATAAAGTTCCTACACAGTTACTCAATTATACTAAATTGTACTATATCAGACACTAAATGTCAATCATCAACAATAAATTCTAAAAGTATATCATTTTTATACAGTATTGTAGTTTTTCATATTATATTATATTATATATTATTACAGTTTTGACTTTAATCAGCTCTTTTAAGTCGATTAGGCATTCCAGTATGTTGTGAAATGTGCTGGTTTGTGCAAGAGCCTCATATGTGTGCAGGTGCTCCCAAGTTTCATCTTAAAGGATGATGTTATTGTCCAACGGAGAACCATAAGTGTAGATGTCTTTGAGTGTGTAAGAAAGAGGGGAGAGTAGCCTCTACTCCCTCTGCGACGGACCTCTGTGGCATATATTTGGACAACCGAATAAAATCAGGTAGAAAAACAAACCCTGTTGGCCCTGATAATGTGTTGGCTTAGAGTAGAGCAAAGCACCACAGTGAGGTCAGCACACATGTGTTCCTGTCTCACTTACTACCACCACATTCCTGAAACACTTCAAACGCCATACTAACAAATGATCAACTTATCAATATGTCACATTACTGGCATAAACTTCACTCGTACACTTCTGCCACTTAACATTCAAACTAATTGATTGCAGCTTCAAGATTCTGCAATTGTGACTTATGCTGAGCTACTGATGTTCACACAATTTCACATTGTGTGAACTCTGCCATTCACAGATTTTACAATGCTCCCACCCAACAAAGGGAGAACAGGTAAATCTGGAAATAAACACATATCCACATTAGACAGAAAGTCGGTTACACTTTATTTCGATGTTCCCCCAACAGACTACTAACTATAAGTAACTTTGCAAGTACATGTCAACTTATCCTGCTAACCCTAACCTAACAGTCTACTAATACTCTCTTGAGAGATTGCTGACATGTAGGTTGCAAAGTTACTTATAGTTAGTAGAATGTCTAAAGTGGACTATCAAAACAAAGTGTAACCAGAAATCTATATTGGTTTGCAACAATGTAAGCAAGAAAATTATGCTAAATGTTTATTTTGCATTAAACTGTTCCTTTAAGATGCGTAAGGAGACACACACACACACACACAGAGACAGAGAAAGTGAGAAATCCCCTTCTCTGAGACAGAGCGAGGTCTTTATCTGTGTGGTCCAGCTCGCCTTTCTGCAAGTCCTCTGCCGCTCAATGCCGCCTCTTGTTCTCTGTCCAGTGGATAAAAGTGTGCATGAAGTCCGATACGCTCCCATGAGATGTCATTTAAAGCCATTGTCGGACACACAGTGTCATTTTAGCGTGTAACCTCCATCTTTCTATGATTCCCTCCATCACTTCTCGGTTGCATCTCGTCGCTTGTTTCCTAGACTTACACCACATCTACCCTGCAAGTGCTTAAAGAGCAACTGTATTTTAAGAAGAAATCTGCAGTAGCAGACCTGAAACAGGCAACAATCTGCGCTGTGATACCGTCATTGCATTAAGGACAAGGGTTGAACTAGTTTGCGCTAGAACAGATCTAGGATCACGTTGATCTAGGGTTCGCTTCAATGAGCTAAAGGGGTCAAACTGACCCACGGACAGAGTTAGTCTCCTGCAGGACATCCTAAGTAGAAGCTCTGAACCTTTCGACTGTATGTTATTCCCGCTGAGATAAAACGCTGTCTGTGAAAACAGGATATGTCTCGGCCCCTATCAGCTTTCATTTCGTCTGCATTAATGATGTCAAGACGTGTTTTGAAAGCAAATAAGCCTCCCGCAATTCCATTCAAAGAAAATACACAGTACCGAATAGTGTCGATGTTAAAACATGCCGAGAGCAGAGGTTCATTTATTTTCACGTGGGGCTCCTCCACCTTCACGTGTGTGTGTGTCTTGTGGCACAGCTCTATGTGTGTGTGTGTGTGCATAATCCCCGTCATGTCCATTGCAGGTTATGTAAGGGCTTCACAACACACAGGATTTCAGGACACAAAGAATGTGTCTGGGGCCACTGAAGACAAATTACTCAGAAAAGTGCAGCTCGCGTGATAAAGAGAGACAGCAGGTGTTTTCATAGAGATCATAGATCTATCTATCTATCTATCTCCTACAAAAAATTTTAATTTATATATTATATTACAGCATCATGGTACTCTCGAGTAAACTGTTGAATAAAGTCGTTATTTTTGTTTTCTTTGCACACAAAAAGTATTCTCGTAGCTTCATAAAAATTATGGTTGAACCATTGATGTCACACGGACTATTTTAACGATGCCTTTACTACGTTTCTGTGCCTTGATCGTGGTAGTACCCTTGCTGTCTATGGAAGGTCAGAAAGCTCTCGGATTTCATCAAAAATATCTTAATTTGTGTTCCGAAGATGAACAGATTTCTTACGGGTTTGGAACAACATGAGGCGGGTGAGTGATTAATGACAACATTTTCATTTTTGAGTGAATTATCCCTTTAACTCTTCTAAGCCAAATAGGCATTCCAATTTGTTGTAAAATGTCCTGGTTTGTGTAAGAGTCATAAAGGCCTCATATGTGTGCTAGAGTGCCTAAGTTTCATCCTAAATGATGATGTTATTGTCCAACAGAGAACCATAAGTGTAGATGTCTTTGAGTGTGTGAGAAAGAGGGGAGAATAGCCTCTGCTCCCTCTGCGTCGGACCTCTGTGGCATATATTTGGACAACCGAATAAAATCAGGTAGAAAAACAAACCCTACTGGCCCTGATAATGTGTTGGCTTAGAGTAGAGTAAAGCACCACAGTGAGGTCAGCACACATGTGTTCCTGTCTCACTTACTACCACCACATTCCTGAAACACTTCCAACAAACGATCTACTTATCAATATGTCACATTATTTGACTTTATCTATGGCATAAACTTCACCTTTACACTTAAGCCACTTAACATGCAAAGCAGTTGATTGCAGTTTCAAGATTCTGCAGCTGTGACGTATTCTGAGCTATAGATGCTCACTGAATTTCACAATGTAAAATCTGTTAACGCAGTTCACACAATGCACCCACACACCACCACAATACAGTATGAAGTCTCCAAAACAAAAGGAGAACAGGTAAACTGGGAGATAAAGAGGAAAATAAATGATGCAGTGTAATTTTCCACAATCAGCCGCTGCATGAAGCAGCAATTATACAGTGTTGATTAGCTGTGGGGAGTGAAGGTTAAATGCAATAATTCTAGTTCTAAATGAAGTCTAGTGGCCTTCGTGTTCTCTTAACTGGCTGATGGCTGATGAATCTAAATTAATATCATATCATAAACTCGCATTGAAATCGCAAAAGATTACAGTGTAAATGTCTCATAAACAAAAAGCAGAAACATACTACCGGTAATTCTTCTTCTTATTCCTCTACATTTTAAGTATTATTAGTATAAGTATATTTTAATTCTATTCTATTCTATTCTGTTTAAGCTTGAATACCAATAGGTCACCCAAAATGAAAATTACCCCATAGATTCAGAAGACCTTTATTAACCCCCTGGAGCCGTGTGGAGCACTGTTTATGATGGACGGATGCACTTTTTTAGGCTTCAAAATCTCAACAGCCATTCGCTGCAATTGTAAAGCTTGGAAGAGCCAGGACATTTTTTATTTTTTAAATATAACCCCAGTTGTATTTGTCTAAAAGAAGAAATCCATATACACCTATAGGATGGCTTGAGAGTGAGTAAATCATGGGGTAATTTTCATTTTTGGGTGAACTATCCCTTTAATTGCAACTGCATGTAAAATAGCAACGATTTTAATTATTTATTTATTTTAGTGATCCACAGAAGAAAGTCACTTTATCACTTTTTCTTTGAATAAATACACTTTATTTTGATGTTCCCACAACAGACATTATACTAACTATCAGTAACTTTGCAAGTACATGTCAGCTTATCCTACTAAACCTAATCTAACAGTCTACTAATACTGTAATGAGAGTTATTTGACATGTAACTTTGTTAGTTACTTATATTAGAATGTCTAAAGTGGACAATTGAAATAAAGTGTAACCAGAAAGCTATACTGGTTTGTAACAACGTAAGCAAGAAAATTATGATAAATGTTTGTTTTGCGGTAAACCGTTCCTTTTAAGATGTGTAAGGAGATACACACACACACACATAGAGAGACAGAGAAAGTGAGAAATCCCCTTCTCTGAGACAGAGCGGGGTCTTTATCTGTGTGGTCCAGCTCGCCTTTCTGCAAGTCCTCTGCCGCTCAATGCCGCCTCTTGTTCTCTGTCCAGTGGATAAAAGTGTGCATGAAGTCCGATACGCTCCCATGAGATGTCATTTAAAGCCATTGTCGGACTCACAGTGTCATTTCAGCGTGTAACCTCCATCTTTCTATGATTCCCTCCATCATGGCCCTTCTCGGTTGCATCTCGTCGCTTGTTTCCTAGACTTTCACCGCATCTACCTATTCTAATGTGAAGTGCCTGAACAACAACTGTATTTTAAGAAGAAATCTGCAGTAGCAGACTTGAAACAGGTAACGGTCTGTGCCGTGAGACCGTCATTGCATTACGGAGAAGGTTTGAACTAGTTCTAGGACTGATCTAGAATCAGGATGCTCTAGGGGTCGCTTCAATGAGCTGAAGGGGTCAAACTGACACACGAACAGTGTGAGTCTTCTGCAGGACATCTTAAGTAGAAGCTCTGAACCTTTCGACTGTGTGTTATTCCTGTTGAGATAAAACGCTCTCTGTGAAAACAGGATATGTCTCGGCCCCTATCAGCTTTCATTTCGTCTGCATTAATGATGTCAAGACGTGTTTTGAAAGCAAATAAGCCTCCCGCAATTCCATTCAAAGAAAATACACAGTACCGAATAGTGTCGATGTTAAAACATGCCGAGAGCAGAGGTTCATTTATTTTCACGTGGGGCTCCTCCACCTTCACGTGTGTGTGTGTCTTGTGGCACAGCTCTATGTGTGTGTGTGTGTGCATAATCCCCGTCATGTCCATTGCAGGTTATGTAAGGGCTTCACAACACACAGGATTTCAGGACACAAAGAATGTGTCTGGGGCCACTGAAGACAAATTACTCAGAAAAGTGCAGCTCGCGTGATAAAGAGAGACAGCAGGTGTTTTCATAGAGATCATAGATCTATCTATCTATCTATCTCCTACCCATCCGTTCGTCCGTCCATCCGTCCGTCCGTCCGTCCGTCCGTCCGTCCGTCCGTCCGTCCGTCCGTCCGTCCGTCCATCTATCTATCTATCTATCTATCTATCTATCTATCTATCTATCTATCTATC